>NC_027752.1:10779263-10782150 GCF_000695525.1 Brassica oleracea var. oleracea
GACAAGTACTCGAAGGGTGCTAAGCACATGGAGTTAAAGTACCTGTCTGTTAAAGAAGAAGTTCAGAAACAGAGAGTGTCATTCGAGCACATAAGGACGGACATGATGATAGCGGATCCGCTAACTAAAGGTTTACCACCCAAGGCGTTCAATGGCCATGTAGAGCGTATGGGTATTATAGATAAGGCTTTGCTATTTTAGTTATGAGATGCTCATTATGTATTTGACACTGAGAATTCACATAAAGTTATGTTTCTGATTTATTTATTATGTTATCATTAAAGTATGTGTATACACTTATGGTTTGTAGATAGCATATAGTTGGTTTGAGAAATAAAGGTTCTTTTCTCATGTAAGGATAATATAAAGTTAGAATTGGTTTGTGGTACATGGAAGGGACTATGCCGATTAAATGACATACAACCGCCATGATTCGATCAGTTTTAATTTTAATAAAGATCAAGTGAACTTGATATAAAAGTGCACATTAAAGTTATTGAACCCTTAAGTCGATATAAAGGTCAAGTGGGTGAATGTAAGAATATTTTATATTCTATGTGACCTATGTATCTATTGGTTTAATATAAAGTTCAAGTTCATATTCATGTTTTAGATTCTAATATAAAAGGCGATACTGTGATGGATCGGTTTCTATTAAAGAGTTAGAATATGGGTGTATTGATAACCCTCCTACTTTACCTTATATTTATAAATTTCCTTAATCTCATGATCATATATGTAAAAGGTAATAATAATGGAATATATTACCATAAGGTCAAATATATATGATGATATATTATAATGCACTTGTACGGTTAATATCGAAGTGTTGTGTGGAAGAGGTGTGTTGGTTAAGACACACCCTTTGATTAATATAAAAGTGACTCGTATATTATGTGTTTCACATACGTATTCTTACGAGTCTCTCTAAAACACAATACAACAATAATATTTATCAAAAGGAGAGATTAAGGAAGGTTTGGGATTTCTTGTACCATCAAAGAAATCACCGAAAAGGAGAAGGTTAAAGAGGAGAAGATCAATTGGTGGAATTGCATCCAAGCATGGATCAAAGTTAGTGTTTCTACATTCTTTAGAAATGTGTTAGGGTTGAATTAAATCAAATCTAATTAGGTCTTGGTGTAGATTTCATAATCGAAATCATAAAATTAAATAACACAATATACTGTTGAGTTGTTCTGGCGTGTGCAACCCGTACACTAAATAAATAATCAATATGATATAAACTAAAATCAAACGTCAAATAAAGAGTGCGGTATAAAGAAAATATATGTACAAAATATATTCACTGACTGATTCTAAAAGAAGACGTGAAGTGAATTATAGCATATAGATTCCACTGTAGGACCATGATTTTTGTAAAAGGAAATTAACGGTAATACCATGCATATGGTTTGATATCGCTTTTTCAACATCGTGGGTGCTGAATTGGAGATCGGTGTGAACGTAAGAGTAAAGTATTACTTTTTCTTTTGTCAAAAAAAAAAAAAATATTACTTTTTCTGCTCTGAAAAATAGTAATCCTCCGATGCCCGGCAATTTTTCGACAATGACATATATAAGGAGGCGAAGATGTGATTAAATATATCCATAATTATTTTGCAACAATTAAATATTACTACACTATATAACAGTGTTATATATAGATCATTTTCAGTAATACTTCCAATAGACGCGTCTTAATGAAAAGAAAGTTAAATTGTACGATTATCATTATTTTTGGTTAAAAACTTAATATCAATTAAACCAAAAAAAACTTAATATCAATGATATTCCTTTTTCTTTCGTTTTTTTACAGATCTACATACATCATCCATCAATCGGAGGACAGTATGAAAACAAAGATACATCGTTGAAAAGTTGGTATACACAATACTAACGAGAGAAACAGACAAAAAACAATCACTTAAAGGAATGTGAAGTGGAAGTGACCAACCTACAAAGTGAGAGTATGTGCCATAAACAATATTACTCTAAAACTCAGCTAGACTATTGCAAAGAGAAGAAGTTTGCAGGCAAATTTCCATATGAGAATGAATTGTGTTTCCAACATATATGATATGTAATTAAAATTTCGTTTTGTTATATCATCGAAATAAATTATATCACGGGTAATTGCAATAACCCTAAATTGATCATCGTGATCATATTAGCTATAACAATATGGCTATAAGAGCAACTTTAACCCTATTACCCCAAATGAGTTTCTTAATGCTTTTTTAATTAATTGATTGTACATTTTTGTATTTAAAAACTTTAGATAAGAAGCTACGAAAAATGTGTGTTCCAATGGCAGTTTTTTAAATAGGGGTTCTTAATAATTTTTTTTTTAAAAAATAAAATTTATTTATTAAATAAAACATAATAAAATAGAACATTTTAAACATACCTTTTAATTTTTTTTTAAAAAAACAAGGATTACTAAAATAAACGACAATAATTTGAAAGAAACATTCTGAACTCAGTTGTTGTCTTCGTCACGTCCAAATTTACTCCATAAATGTTCAACCAAATCAGCTTTGAGTTGTTGATACATTTGTCTATCACGTATTCTTGTTCGAACACCCAACATATTGGCGATATTTGTAGGCATATCCGTAGAATAATCGAGATCGACATGTGAACTTCCGGTCTCTTCTCCTTGTTGGAACTCTGAAACATTAAATAGAGTATATCCATCTCGTTCGTCTTCTACTATCATATTATGGAGTATGATATATGCTCTCATAATCTTCCCAATTTTGGCTTTATCCCAAAAAAGCGCGGGGTTTTTAACAATGGCAAATTGAGCTTGCAAGACTCCAAAAGCACGCTCGACATCTTTTCGGACAGCTTCTTGATGTTGAGCAAATAAAACCGCTTTCGG
>NC_027752.1:10782999-10784444 GCF_000695525.1 Brassica oleracea var. oleracea
TTTGTGGTGGAAGAGAAGACTTTGTAACTTGTGTTTTGCAAGAGAGAGTAGAGTGAAAACAATTTATTATGACACAACCTACACTCGTGAGGAAGAGAGAAGAGTGACTTTAGATGATGAGAGTAGAGTGAAAACAATGAAATGCATTACAATGCTTTATACAGAGCAAGAGAGAAGAGTGACACAACCAACACTCGTGACACATACAACTTGTTAACCAAACACTCGTGACACTTACATATAAAACTCCTCACTTCAACTTACAAAACTCGTGACAGAAACATACAAAAGGCATGACACGGATGTACAAACATACAGCTTGCATTTTGTCTTGACTTCAACTCATGTCTCTTGACTTCAACTCACATACAGCTTGCATTTTGGCTCTGTTGTCTCCTGACTTCTTTCTGTCTACACACGGGAAGAAAGGCAATAAGATACATATACATAACACATTTACATAACACATTTCACTCAAGTTTCACTTATCACATATAAATAAAACATTTCACTCAAGTATTTCACTCAAGTTTCACTTAACACATTTCACTCAAGAACATGAACATAACTCGATTTAAACACATGAACATAAACTGGAAAACATTTTATCATAACAGGAACATAAGATGACACATACATTACACAAGAATAGGAACATAACTCGATTTAAACACATACACCTAGTTATCCAGCATCTCTGTAAGAAGCTTAGTCTTTACTGCTTGTTTTATTTCAGAAAGTGGGTCTGTTTTTGAAATGAGGCTGTTAAGCAGAGCCATTTTTGAAACTCTCTCTTGCAGGGCCAAGTCTTTCTCTTTAATAGAGCACATGGTCTGAAACTTTAATGAAGCCTCATTATCTACGATTGGTTTCTTTGCAGAAGCTGCTTTCGAAACCTTAACACCAGCTGGCTGTTTGGTAGGTTGCTCGTCTAGATTGATGGTTGCTTGAGAGCTTGCTGTTTCTGTTCCATCCTCGAACATTCTCTTCTGACCGTTTCCACCAAGCTTACTAGTAGCACGCTCAGACCATTTCTGGTCATAGCGGAGCTCCTCTCAAGCATGGTGGAGATTAAATTTAATCTTGTGATCATTGAAAAATATTTCGTGTGCCAGTTTCACAACATCACTCTCGCTCTGACCACTAGTTTTCTGTCTTGTTGCTGCCGCATATGATCCACTGAACTTGCAAACAAGATCATTCAGCTTCTGCCACCTTTGCTTACACTGAAGAGGTTCTGGCTTATCACCTCCTGCCACCTTCTGACTAGCTGCAAAGTAATCGGCAATGCGACCCCAGAAAGTACTTGCTTTTTGCTCATTGCTGACTACAACATCCTTGCTGGTGTTTAACCAGACGCTAATGAGCACTAGATCATCAGAGGGAGGCCATTTTCTCCTTTCTTTGCGCACTGAACGTGAGTCTCCACAGAAGCTTGCAGTTTC
>NC_027752.1:10784544-10799278 GCF_000695525.1 Brassica oleracea var. oleracea
AGCAGACGTCGTCCGTGGTGGCTTTGCATCGTCGGAGGATGCGCCTTTAGGACAGAGAGAGAGAGAGAGAGACGTCGTCTATGGTGGGATTGGAACATTCTTGTGACGGAGCGAGAGAAAAGTTGTCCTTCGTAGCGGGTTTGGATCGGTGGTGGGTTTCGATCCTACCTCTGTCACGGAGAAGACGGAGGAGACGCAGTGAGGAGCAAGAGAATCGTCGTCCTTCGTGGTGGGTTTCGATCCGCCCTCTGTCACGGAGAAGACGAGAAGACGATAACGAAGCCAGACGGAGTATCGGTGGTGGAGGATCGGTGTGGAGGATCTGTGTGGAGGATCGGTGATGGGTTTGAATCACTCGTCAGTTTCGTCTCTCTTCGTGACGGAGAACACGAAGTGAGAGGAGAAGAAAGAAAGAAAGGAAAATTGAAGAAAAAAAAAACTTTGTCTATCCTGTTGACACGTGTCTATAAAACCCCCATTAAAATCGGTAACCGAACACGCTAATTAAGGATCGATAACTTAGATTTTATTTTCTTTTCATTTAATTTAAATCACTTATTAACTTTAAAACCCCAATAAAGTTCAGCGCTAATGCTGGTATAATGTTATAAAATTCCGCAATGAAAGAAATAATATAAAAATATAAGTAGGTCCTTAATTTTTGTTAGTGTCCCTAACAGAGAGAGACGGGTCTATGATGCAACGTATGATTAGTTTGTATGCACCAAACAAATTGGTGTGTCAAGTCATTAGACGAAAGACCAAATGGACCGCATGTGTTTTTTTTATCTTCTCCAGCTCGTTAGATAGAAAGTCAACTCTCCTACGTTTTTTAAATCTTTTTCCTCCCTTTATTCAATTAGAGTAGCATTAACGAATGGGGTGCTTATTTTTTTTATATTTTTTATATTTTTTTATATTATTTTTCTCTGATTAAAAAAAAAAATTCAAAACCCATCAATCGCGGACCGCCACGTATCAGTGGGATCCGCGAACAGTTGAAAATCCTCTCCAACATCGCTGCTTATTTAGGCAGCAAATGCACCCTATTTTTCAAAAATGATGAGACCCACCTACTATTTTATTTTTATTTTTCTAAGCATTTTATCTTAAATACCATGGTTAACGCTGCTCTTAGATTTTGTCTCGCTGAGAAACCCTACACGAGATTCGAGTGAGTCAATGAATACGTTAACGGAATACTTTTTTCAATTATATATTTGTATTTCCCCAAACAGTTTCGAATATAGTTCCCTCCATTGACCAAAGTACTATATAATAAAATATGAATACCCTGTATATAAATTAGCCGAATATGATCCCGGTTGGATAAGCTTCAAAAATAAACTCCAAGTACAAGACTTCAAACTTATAATTAATGCGTAAAGAGATCACATGCGACTTTAAAACAAATCTTGCAGTTTCTGAATGTGTTCAAACATGGGGGGCGAATCCAAAGATTATTTTCAGTGGGTGGAAAAATGCTAGAATAGATGTAAACTAACATATAATTATAGGTGTAGACATCAAATTTGTTAATAAATATAGTAAATTTTAAAATTATTATGGGGACAAGTGCACCCATAATCCTCTTCCTAGGTTTGCCCACGGCCGGCTCAATATTATCGGAGGCCCTAGAACAAAACTTTTTTTTTATCCTTTAAAATTTATATGTAGATAATGTTTAAAATATTTTTAAATTTTAATCAGTAATATTTTGACCATTTGTAATGAAAATAAAACTATATACATATCAAATAATTTTGAATCCTTTTCAATTTTATTTATTATTTATTATATATAAAAGTATAGATTTATAAAAAAAATTGGACCCCTTAACTATTATTATACGGGGAGACACGAGCTTGAGTCCGGGGCGGTCGCACCGTTTGTCCACCCTTGTGAGCCCGCGCTGGGTTTGCCAGTGGTTGATGTTGAAAATGCATAATATATAGGGATTGGTATCTTCCACACGTAGCAAGTTTGGGATATTTATGATAGATTTTTCACTATCATACATGTAGATGTAGGTGATTTTTTTAATTTATACCAGTCATTCTTTGTTGAGATAATTAGTGTGTAAAAAGCTAATTCCTACACAAGACTAGAGGGTTATAGACTTGGTGTATATTATATATGTCGTAATGTACAAGCTGCTTGGTAAATATGGCTAGGGGAGAAAATCTTATATATATGTACATATATTTAACACAAGACTATATTAATATATGTGTATATACAAAGGCATTTCACTTTCAATATCGCTCTTAAATGAGCAACTTCTGTGTATCATATTCATATAGCTATCATTAGCTTTCGTCAAGATTTGGATAGATTTCTCATGGACCTTTGATTTGTAGATAAGACCTTAGTTTGTATAATATCTATCTATCTATTATTATAAAGTTATGTTTCCCTCACTCTTAGGCCATCCACGTCAGCCGCCAGCTAGATAAGTCGAGAAAGGAGACGGCGCCACGTGTCCAGACACCTAGAGTTTTTCGTTTCATTATAATCTCATGTGATGGGCTTCTATCGGTTGGCACAGAATTAGGCTTTCGACTTGGTGAGTTTCTGGCCCGATGAAAAAAGAGTGTCTCTAACCCTAATACATCTGCAGTCTTCATCTAGCCTTGACTGCGACATCACTTCGGCAAGTCGATCTATCTAAGACATCATTGCTCATCTCGAGAGGTTCATCGTCGCCTTTGAAAGCTTTAGGTATACCATCAGTGGAAGTTATGAAAGTCTCAGAGATAAGAGTCTCTATCAGTAATCGCCGCGTCTAAAAGTTCTGAAAGTCTCAGAGATAAGAGTCGATTCTCACGCGGTGGCGAGTTGATGATGGGTGTCGGTTCGTGTGCTTTGGTATCGACTCATCTCCTCACAATCGTTACAAGCTCCATTGATTCAACGCCATTAATGAGTTCTTAACTCTTCGGTGATCAATCGCTCATTCAATGATTCTAACCCCTCTTTCACGCAGTATTTCTCCCCTATAAAAAGGTAAGATCCTTGAGAATCATCCTCACAATTCCAAATAGCAATAGAAATTTCTTTCTCATTATAATTATGGCTTACTCCCCTGATCTATTTTCTGATTTGGAGGTCTGGCTACTCAGATTCTAGGACGCAAGAAACGTTAGATGTGGTGGCGAGTTGATGATGGGTGTCGACATTCTCTTTGTCGATTCCCCTTTCTTAAACTCATAATAATCTTAGTTTTTAAACAAACTCCGCTTTGTTCTGACTTTTTAGGAGTTAATTTCAGTACCGCTTATGAGTTATGTTTTCTTTTTGTAGATGTGTTTCAGGCGACTTCCATTCCAGCCACCATTGAAAAGGAGGTAGCACTCAAGATTCAAGAGGCAGATGGTTCATGGTACGCATGATCCCTTAAAACTTAAAAGAGTGTACAACTATGGTAGAGAATGGTCAGGAGAAGTTACTGATGTATAAGAAGTGTTTCTTTACGATTGGCAGGTATGGAAGTTGGGTAGTTTGCTACACATATGCAACGTGGTTTTCTCTTGGAAACTTGGCATGAACTGGTAAAACATATGAAAACTATTTGGCTATGCGTGAAGGTGTTGACTTCCTTCAAGAAACTAAACAACAATGGAGGTTGGGGAGAAAGGTATTTGTCTTGCTCTGAAAAGTTAATGTCTCTTCTATAATCAGTTCTAAAGATTTAAGTTCCTTAAAATCTCTCTCCAAAACTCTTGAGCGGTCTGGGATATGCAGAGATATATAGAATTAGAAGGAGGAAGATCAAACCTGGTGCGAACCTCTTGGACATTGATGGGTCTGATTCAAACATATCAGGTTTGCCAAACATATGTTACATATCTCATTTCTCAACATTTTCCTTAAAAAGGTATATTGTGTTTAAGTAGTACATTATTTGTTTTAACAGGCCGAGAGAGATATACTGCCTCTTCACCGTGTTGGGAAACTGATCATCAATTCGCATTTAGAAAACAGAGACCACCCTCAACAGGTGCTACACCTTGCCTTCTTTGGATCAGAGAGATGTTTTATACTTAGATTATCATAAAAACATATGCTTTTGGTGCTGGTTGTGTGCAGGAAATGACAGGAGTGTTCATGAAGAATTGTATTCTAAACTATGTCACCTACAAGTAAAGAATTGTATTTGCAGAAACTAAGAATTTTGTAGTGAG
Source organism: Brassica oleracea var. oleracea (assembly GCF_000695525.1). Classification (NCBI taxonomy): domain Eukaryota; kingdom Viridiplantae; phylum Streptophyta; class Magnoliopsida; order Brassicales; family Brassicaceae; genus Brassica; species Brassica oleracea. The sequence continues at coordinate 10,788,729 of NC_027752.1, forward strand.
AACCCATTCTCTTTTTTCCTAACTATTACTGTCACACAGACAAGTAGTTACAGTTAGTCAAACAATAAAATTCTACTTACGTTATGACAGTTCCAAATATTGAGGTTTATTAGAAAATAGTTATATTTCAAATAATTATGAAAGACGTGTTATATTTCAAATAATTGTGAAAGCCAATGTATTATCCTCTCACCTCACATAAGAAACGAAGATGAAGAATGTTGCACATCAGACATATCTTTTAGAGCTTCGACATGAACTACTAACTTCAGCCATTTAGGGTTATAATATAAGGGAAATACAATTGTATGATGTAATCACCTTAGCACTTGCCCGAGCTCCAACAACACAGTTTTTGCAAGCATAACCGTATCCTGGTTCTTGAAATCATAGGGTTCACAGTGGATATAACCATCACCAGATTTCTCAAAATTCATCCCTCATGGTTTCTGTTATTCTATTAATTATAATACAAAAGATAAAATAATAACACACCTTAAATGAATTATTGGGATGCATAGAGTTGTACATACACTTCCCACATCCTTTTTATTAGAAGAACATTCAGTCAATCAAAACCAGCTTTAATCATATCAATTAAAACCTGAGCCTCTTCGTTATATTCTAACAATATGATACATTATTTCAAAATAACAGTGGACGAGAAGTACCTAACCCCAAATGAATGCACTAAACCAGTTTCAAAAGTAAAACAATATTAAAGAGTCTAATTTCTGGAACGCAAAAAAGGCTTAGTGCATAATAAAATAACATCGCACATGTCCTCTAATTGTAACATTGCATGACAAGCAACAAATGGGTTTTTTAAATAAATTAAAGCATCTAATCTAAGTCCATTGATCCTTTGACAAACAAGTAATCAATCAAACCACCGAACAAGGGGTAATTTTTTTAACAACATAATTTACAACTACAACAAAGGATCACACACGATGGACGACCCAAAATATTAACACCTAAACAAACTTAATAATCCAATGCTCCATACTACCAAGGTATTGACACACTAATCAACGTTAACTTGATTATACATTAACTGTGCATATTTGTTGAGAATATTTTGATTATATTTTTATACTGAGTTGTAATCCAGAATTATATTTTAACTATAGTTAGATTTGTAATATATTGTTTTCTGTTTATAGTTTAACAAATAACATAGTACATAGTAATATTCTTTATAGAAGTTTTAGTGTATTTAACTCATGTACAATGTTCATTGTCAAAAAAAAAAAAACTCATATGCAGTGTTTTAGAAAGTTTTTTTATTTGGTATGAAATATACTTTTTAAATAAGAGCTAATTTAGTTTTACTTAAAACAGTGAATATTTGATATTAGCTTTACCTATTATAATTTTAGTAAAATATATTATAAACATTAAATAACATATAAGAAAGAGAAATTCCCTAAAATAATATTTTTTAAGTTTTTATCATAAAAATAACATTCAATGAAGAAAATGACCAAAACTTTTTTTATTAAAGGCAAAAAAAAATACATTTATACCATAGAGTTAACTAATCTAGATTTAGTGTTAGAGTTAAGGGGTAGGATTTTGAGGATATGGTTTCAAATTTTAAAAAATAAAAAATATAGATTAAAATTTCAAAATAAAAAGAGCTATTTTGATCATTTTTCTTATTAAAGACTATTTTATGATAAAAAAATTAAAAAGAGATATTTAAGAGAATTGCCCTATAAAATAAGTAATAAACAAAAACATGATATAAATAATATATATAGCAAACTGAAATATCATATAAACAACTACCGTAAACAAGCAAAATATATTTTATCCCATATAATTTCTCTTCACATAAAACTTTCTAAAAAATAAAAATCATTATCATATACATCGTTCGCAAATGCAAACCTGAAACTCAAACCACAAAATCGTACAAAACTTAATAACCTAGATCACAACTAAAGTATATCCCGTCCGTAGGGCGGGCCGACCCTAGTATTAGTTATATACTCACGTGGATATTGTGTGGATTCAAATTTATGTGTTTTCTCCGTAATAGAATGAACTGCATATTAATTGTTGGCTACAAAAGTAACATGTGTCGGCTTGTTAATAAAATATCTAAGATCCTTTTCACAATTAAAGTTCAATAATTGACAGTTTAAAACCAAGTTTTCGATCTCGCAATAGAATTGCGGAGAAGAAGTTTCGTTGCTAGTTTGTATCAAATTTACGTACGCATGGTCCTATCATCTTTGTCTTTTAGTTTAAATTTCAGCTGTCTTGGGTGGACGTAAATTTAACAAGTGGTGATTTGTTATATATACGTCGAACTGCGTTAATTTATATATACACTGACATTCATATGAAATTGTAAGTCCATTATGTTACCCAACAAAATTTTGCTGTTGGGCCTCACATAGGCCCTCCAAAATAATGTATTTTGCTCCTCTCCGGATCGATATCATTGACAAGGCGTGGGGAGAAGAACATAACCGGGACTCCACGCAAAGTGAACGAAATAATTAGTTCAAAGTTAAAACTTAAAATCATATCTGCAATATTCTACCAATAGATTAACGGAATTATCGGCAGTGCTGATTACTTTGTTAGACCATATGGATGTGGCAGGGGACGCGTTTCTAATTGTTATTCATAACTTTTGTTAATCAGTGCTTTCACTGCTAAATATATCTTTATATATATGTATATATCATGGCACCAGATGTATATCAATTACCAGTCAATTAGGCTTTTGGCTGGTCAAAAATGTATAATCTAAGAATATTTGACTAATAAGTATTTTGATTCCACTAGCTCAGTGCACATATAAACACCTAATAATTCATTGTCATCATGAAGCCATTATATTCTCACAACGTTAACCTTAAACTATTCCCCAGTACTCTAATCATATGTTTCTATACACTATATATGAGTTGTAATTATCTCTATATGTCTACATGGTTCCACTGGTGAAGATTGCTGATAATATTTAATGAAACAATATTTAAAGTAGAAATAGCAGTTTTAGGGCATCTTCGTTCTCACTCCATTTTTTTCTATAAAATGGAGTAAAAGTGAATATAGAGTAAAGAATGCTCCAAACTAACTCCATATCTCATTCCGTAATAAAATTTACTCCATAAATGGAGTAATCTATTTTCATTTTGGTTCATCACTCCATTATGGAGTGAAAAATGGAGTAAAGATGAAACAATTTTTACTCCATTTTCATTTTTACTCTATTTGGGAAGAAAAAATAGAGTTTTACATTGGAAATGCTCTTAGTGATTCAATTTCTATATTTAAAAGCATGTCCCCTCTCTCTAATGTGTGCTGCTAATTTGACTAAACCACTTAAGTCATACTTACCTTCAACTAATAAGCAGTCATCTTATTAGACCACGACAAATATATAACAGTCATACTATATACCTAAAACTATAAAAAGGCATACGTGACGCAGTTAAAAAGAGTGTGGAGTCGGAAATTTTCTTTCCTGGGGTCGGTTTAGAACAAAAGTATGGCAGATTATAGAGAAATCTGGTTGCGTAATCCTTATTTCTTGCAAAGTAAACTGAGAGTATGGTCTTTCTTCAACTGAAAACCAGTAGGCAATACATATTTGATGGGCTATGTCTACCTTAATTTGAAACTAGTTGGACAACTTGAATCGATTGAGGCAGGTTAATCCTAGATTTTCAGTCTAATGCCAACCTTGGATTACCAATATTGCAAAGAACTATCGTAAGGCAAATTAAATAATTTGATATCAATACTAATAAAAGAAACGAATTCTTATTTTATTTTAGGTAGTGGACATTGGGCGGTGCAATGGGTCCACTAATTCAGTTACGTGTTTGTCATATAATCTGAGTAAGGAAACCAATGTGAACCAGGACTAAACTAGAAATTCTCTTAGAGTTGCGGATGTTGATGCAGTCGAAGGCTAAAACTGAGACTGAAGATCGACACCGATACCATGAAACATGTTCCAAGCATGTTATTTTGTTTTGGTTTAGCTAGCCTTTTAGGCTACAAGTTTTTTTTTTGGACAAAAGGCTACAACTTATATTATACGAATAATGATGTGATACTAAATAAGTAGCTAGTATATATTGATTTCTTGATGATTCTTGAAAAAGGTAATCATGTGATTATCTTTGACTTTCACGGTACTCCGAGAGCATTTTCAGTGACATACTATAATTTTCTTTAAAATAAAGTAATTTTATCATAGAATAATTTCTGTTTCAACAGTACTCTATAATAAAATAATTATATTATAAAATAATACCATTAAAAAAAAGTTATTTTATTTTAGAACAAAAATATAGAGTAAAATATAGTGTGTCATTAGAGATGTTTAAAGTTAATAAAAAATAGTAACAAAACCTCTATGTGGATGTGGAAAGATTGGACATACTACACTTAAAAACGTAAGCCGACAATCTCAGTGAAAGGATAAAAAGTGATAATGCGAACAAAGCATTCACATAAATATTGGCTTTTCATGTTTCTCCCTTTTTCATAAGATCCAAAACCAAAATAAAGTTTTGTGTCATGCATGTTTTGTTAATGAGTACGTATGTTTGTTAAAACAATAGCTTTCAAACCTTAATTTAAATGTTTATATAAAACTTAAAGAAACTAACTAAAGAAAAAGTTAGCTGTAACGTAACTTATAGATGTCATAAAATTCAACTCTCAATATCTGTTGCCAATCACCCCATTGTATTTAATAAGTCAATTATTACTAGGGAAATTGCACTCTAATTAGTTTACAAAAAAAAAAAAAAAAATTGCACTCTAACTTAAAAAAATACAATAATTTACTGACCGGCTAATAACCTAAATAGTTAGTATATAATGTGCATTTTATATAATAATACTTTTTTACTCTTGTCTACACGTAAAGCAACTAGTTGAAAAAATAATTTAAAATAATAATATTAATTACTAATTAACCGAAAAAGGAATTATGGCTCTCGTTATTCACTCATCATTTTCTATCTCTTTTAACCATGTCTTTTTCAACTTCCCATATTCTTTCTCCAACCCAACTGAATTTCAATAATATTTTTATTATTCTACTTATAATGATTATATTTTACATTTTAAAGTAAATTATTACGATGAATGGTCTATATGGTATAGTTTAATATTAAATAAAATTATGTAGTACTTTCAAATTTTGATATTTGGGTTTAATATTTATATTTTGGGTTTAGGGCATAGTGATTAGGGTTTAGAGTTTAGTATTTGTAAGGTAGGGATTGAGGTTGGGGTCAACATTAAATTTTTCCATGTAATCATATACATTTCATATTTTCACTAATATGTATTATGTTATTTATTTTGTTTCATTCTATTTGGGTTTATGAATTATATTTGGATTTAGAGTTTATATTTGAGTTTAAGGTTTAGTGCTTAGGTTTAGGTTTTAGTATTTAGGGGTTAGAGGTGAGGTTGAGATAATGTTTATCATTTAAGGGTTGAGCAGAATTTAGTGTCCTATACTATTTTGGTGATATAGAATAGAAATACTTGAGAAGATTCAAATCATGTGTTTGTACATTTTTAGACTTTTGAACAGTCAAATTGAATACTAACTTTCTCAATTTGCAGTAACAGATCATTCTATTCCGTATATAAAAATGCAATGTTAATACTATTCAAATTTTATTAAATAGAAAATAACAATGTTTTTCATAATACATAGTAAAACAAAAATTTCAAACTCTAGTTAATATTTTTCTTAGTCATCCATGCACTTATAGATTCTCTGTTGTTTTTTATTATTTTATTTATACTAAATATGTTCATGGTAAATAAGTATATAATGTGGTTTCCATACAAGATTGAATAGTAAATAGTAGTGACTCAATTATGTCCATAGCGAAAAACATCAACGTCATCTGCACTATCACTTCATGACTGAGTATTTGTTATTATTGAGGGTATAACCGGAGTAAAGATGAGCTAAATGTTGGTTTGTTAATAATGTGAAAATCATTATCATATGCTTAATTTAATTTCAAATTTTGGTTAAATAGCGAATAAACCCATATTACAAACCTAATCAATAAACCCAATGATTTAAAATAAGACGGGAGAATCTACCTTGTTGGATTATGGATTTGAGAGATTAGACTGCATGGATTATTACTAAGGGCAAAATTATCGGCGTCCTTAGGGGGATATTTTAGCAATTAAACACTCATAATTAAATGAAAAATAGCCAATAAGAATAAGGACACCCCTTAATTAAGAAGTTTTCGGTGTCGTCCTTATGAGCCACGTGTAGGTTTGCGAATGGGCGGTGATTTTTAGTAGGAGAAAAACGAGTTGTGTCCGAGATTCACTTCAAAAACAAATTGGTTCTCTCTCGACGGCGATTCAAGCGGCGACGATTCGAGCGGCTCTCTCGACAGCGGTTCTCTCTCGCCGCATCTCTCTCGACGGCACTTCTCTCTCGACGGTTCTCCTCTCGTTGATTTCGATCGCAGTCCAGAGGATCTGTTGTTTTATCCACAGCTTTTTCCGCGATTCGAAGGTGAATAATCTAGCTGTTTTACCATGATTCTGTAAACAAAGTTTGCTTGGTAGTATGGTACCATGATTCTGTGGAGATGTTGGCCAAATAAACAACCTTGGTTCAGTATTTTCTTGTTTAAGTTTCATGGTGCATATACGTAGCTTCCAGTTGATTGTTCTTGATATAGTACCCTTGACTAATCGCTGTATGCGTGGCAGGGATTGCTATTGATGAGAAACCTCACAGTGAATATGTCAAATCCTGATTTCGAACCTTCTGTAAGTGTTAAATTTATCATAACTTCCATGCTTATTAGAAATAATTCTCCTTCGCTCTTGTTGTGTGTTACTTCTTTAAGCATTCCGGTGATTAGAATGAGGATTGTATAGGTTTATAATGTTTCTTGTATTATGAATGAGAATACATCGTTGTTTATATATTACATCAAGAGAACCCTAATGAGTTATTAACAGAATATACGAGAATATATGATTGAGATACACGTATTAATGAGGTAGATATTAGTGTATCTCTATATGCCCCCTCAAGATGAGCGACCGGAGGAAAGCCCCATATTGGATGAATGAACTTCGAGTAGTGAGCGGGACACCGGTTTTGTCAATGCATCATCAAGCTGGTCTTTTGATGAAACATGAGATACTCTTAGGAAACCAGACTGTACAAGCTCACGAATGAAATGATAGTCAAGGGCCACATGCTTCATACGCGAGTGAAAGACGGGATTGTGACATAAGTAAGTGGCACCAACGTTGTCACAATAGATAATAGGTTGAGAGACTGTTTTGATGCCGAGTTCTCTCATCAAGGAGACAATCCATTGAAGTTCTGCAGATGTGTCTGCGATACACCGATACTCGGCCTCCGTTGAGGATCTAGCGACTGTCTTTTGCTTCTTGGAAGACCACACAACACGGTTTGCACCAAGATAGACAATGTATGCACCTGTGGAAGTGTAATCATCTCTGTTACCTGCCCAATCAGAGTCTGAGAAGGCGTGTAGAGAGAGACTGTTGTTGCTGCGAAGGAAGATTCCTCTGTCCCGAGAGCCGGCTAGATAGCGTAGTACCCGTTTTGCTACAAGCCAGTGAAGATCAGTAGGGCGATGCATGAACTGAGATAGCTTATTCACAGCAAAGGCTATGTCGGGCCGAGTGAAATGTAGGTACTGAAGACTACCGACGACCATTCGATATTCAGAGCCGTCAACAAGAGCTGTACCAGACGTTAATTGCAGTCTATCAGTTGTGACCATTGGCGAGGAAGCTGGATTTTCTGTTGCCATGTTTAGTCGATTCAACAGGTCGTTGATGTATTTTCTCTGAGTTAGTAGAAGTCCAGAGCTTGTGCGTTGAGCTTCTATGCCAAGGAAGTAGGATAGTGATCCGAGATGTTTAAGCGAGAAGCGACGACTGAGATTAGTGATGAAGTTCTGGACATGAGAAGGATTGTTGCCTGTCACAATGATATCATCTACATATATTAATACATAGAGCGTTGTTCCACTGAGATGTAAGATGAACAGAGAAGCATCAGCAAGAGAGTTCTTGAAACCGAGTTGCAGAAGAAACATGCGTAGTTCCAAGTACCAGACCCGTGGCGCTTGCTTAAGGCCATAGATAGCTTTATGAAGTTTACAGACATGAGTGGGTTTGTCTTTATCCACAAAGCCAGGAGGCTGCTCCATGTATACTTCGTCAGTAAGATTACCCTGTAGGAAGGCATTGTTGACGTCTAACTGTCGCAAGGGCCAGTTCTTAGATACCGCCAGACCAAGAATAAGTAGAACCGTTGGCTGTTTAATCACAGGGTTGTATGTATCAAGAAAGTCGACTCCTGGTCGTTGATGATACCCCTTGGCAACTAGACGCGATTTCTTGTGTACTATTGTTCCATCTGCTTTTCGTTTGATCCTATAGACCCACCTGCAGCCGACAAGATTTTGCTTGGGATCATAGGGAACGAGACTCCAAGTGTGATTCTTGACTTGGGAATCAAATTCTTCACTCATGGAGCCACACCAGAGTTTGTCTTTAAGAGCTTGATTGAGATTGGCATGTTCATTCTCCGAAGGCAGGAGTGATTTCTTGTTGACCACGAAAGAAAACTTCTTGGAAGGTTTGAAGATTTGATTCTTTGTGCGGGTCGTCATTTTGTGTCTGTTGTCACCAGCGAGTGATTGTTGAGACGGTGGAGTATTTATTGGCTGCTGAGTTGTAGTAGCTGGTGTTGGTTCAGACATCAATGCACCAGAACCAGACGTAGTACCCTGTTCTGCATTAGCATCACCAGACAAAGCATTTGTAACTGACGTGATAGTTTCAAGAACAGTAGAAATCATACCTGGGGGCATAGATGGAGACGGAGAAGACCGTGGCGGGACCGAGATTAAGGTGACTGGCGGGCACCAATTTGGGAATATGGGTTTGATTTTGGAGGGAGAAGAGGATAGAGTTTTGAAAGGGAATTCGGTTTCAACAAATTGAACGTGCCTAGAGACAAAGATTCTTGAAGAAGAAGGCTCTAAGCAGAGAAAAGCACTTTGATGCAGAGAGTACCCGAGAAAGATGCAAGGTTTGGACTTGGGTTCCAGCTTGTGGCGATTGTAGGGTTTGATCTAAGGGTAACAAAGGCAACCAAAGGTACGGAGCTTGAGGTAGTTAGGCTTGGATTGGAAGAGCTTCGCATAGGCTGAGGAGTGTCCAAGAGTTGGTGTTGGCTGTCGATTGATCAGGTAGACAGCAGTGGCCATTGCATACGTCCAGTACGAGGCTGGAATGGAAGCGTGAGAGAGTAGTGCTAAGCCTGTTTCAACTATATGTCGGTGGCGTCGTTCAGAGAACCCGTTGTGTTCAGGAGTATGGGGTGGAGTGGTAAGGTGAGAGACACCATTTGTGGAGAGGAAGTCGGCCAATGCAATGTACTCTCCTCCATTGTCTGAGTATAAGGAGATGAGCTTGTGTTGAAATCATGTTTCTACAAGTGCTTTCCATCGTATGAAGATGCTCTTGACGTCAGATTTGCGACGTAATGGATAGAACCATATGTAGTGTGTGAACTGATCCACAAAAATTACATAGTATTTGAAGCCATCAACCGAGATGAGAGGTGGTGTCCAGACATCAGAATAGACAGTTTCAAGTGGTTTGGTAGATGAAAGAGAGGAGTTTTGAGAGAAAGGAAGCTTATGGCTTTTGTTTATTGAGCAATCATCACAATGAAAGGAAGACAAATTGTTTGAATTGGAAAGCATAGATGAAGAAACAACAGATTTTAAAACTGAAATAGAGGGGTGTCCTAATCTTGAATGCCAGATGGATATATGACACTTTATTGAAGTAGAAAAGGCTATGGATTTGGGTGAATCTCGGCCTGGCCACACGTATCCTCCATCTCTAGTTTTGCCCTTGATCATTTGTGCCCCCGTGTTGAGATCCTTGACTTGAAACATAGTGGGGAAAAATTCCACGGACACACTATTGTCAGTACAAAGCTTTTTGACTGAGAGTAGATTACGTGCAATGTCTGGAACATGTAAAACATTGTTTAATGACAGGGTACGAGAGTTAGAGGGAAGGAAAGATGAACCAGTATTCTCAATCTCAAGGCCAGTGCCGTTGCCGATTTGAACTTCTTCTCCTCCATTGTAAGGACTGTGGAGAGAAAGATTCGCAAGATCAGATGTGAGGTGATGAGACGCCCCGGAGTCTAGAAGCCATGAGGCTGTGTTTGGTGCATGCATCATGGCGTTGTAAGCTTGCGGAGTTTTCTGATAGTAACCTTTGTTCTGTCTTTGGAAGCCATTGTTTGGGTTTGAGGACTGAGAAACGAGGCGGAACATAGGACAATTCTTGACACTATGACCTTGAGTGCCACACGCATGACACCTCCCTAGATACGGGCGAGAGGTCCTCTGTTCTTTGTTGCTGTTGTTGTGACGCAAACCGTGATAATTTCCACCGTTGTTCTGACGCCAGTTGGTTGGCCTCTGCTGAGCGACGTT
>NC_027752.1:10799378-10809205 GCF_000695525.1 Brassica oleracea var. oleracea
TCGTTGTTTATATATTACATCAAGAGAACCCTAATGAGTTATTAACATAATATACGAGAATATATGATTGAGATACACATATTAATGAGGTAGATATTAGTGTATCTCTATAGATTGTTGTGCTTTCTGAGACGTATATTACACACACTGAAACATATGTAATCTAACCTTGATATAGTCTGATGTTGCAGAGGAAGGTTCAGAACACTTAAGCTCTTAGCTCTTGTATGGGATCTTTGGCCAAGAACCAAACAAGTGATATATCTTTCTTGATGGACTTCTTGCTCACAACAACTGTGTATATCAGCTATAAAGTAAGTGTGGTTTTATACCTCATCCTTCCCACATCAATGTAAACCAGACCTTACCGCATATATAAGCTTTAATCTCTCAGCTCAGCTGCTATAAGGAGTTACCATTGGCTATATGATCTCTCTGTGCATTTGATGTATTGTGTCACATGGTAGATAACTCAATTTATAGTGTGTAGTAGAAAAATGGTCACTTTGTATTTTCCTATTTGATATATATATATTTATTTGTTCATGCGTTTTGTAATTTGTAGTTTTCTTTATTGGTTATTTTTTGTCATATATTGAAACCAAATGCAATGTATCAGCTAGCAAATGCCACTAAATTCATAAAGAGACACATGAGTATGTTTGTATCCTATTTGTATCAGGATCGAAGACACTCCAGATGAAGTTATAACTCACACTTGCTTATGTTTTCAATTTTAATGTTATATTTTTATTTTAAACTTATCTTTTATATGTTATTTTTTATTAAAATAAATAATTAAATTACTAAGAGACAACTAAAAGTCCTACCAATAAACAATTTTTTGGGGATTGTCCTTAAGTTTGTGTATTACCAACCAAAAATTATTTAAATAAGCTAGGGAACTCAAAACTAAGGACAATCAATAATGTTGCTCTAAGACAGCAAAACTCATGTCTGTCATATATGCTTTTATCTACTTTTGTGTATGTAGCTACGGTTTTTAATATTCATCATTTTCGTTTGTGGTTAACAAATAAATTCGCATTGTTCCGTAAAACAATTATCAAACGCGCTGCAATTTAATTTCTTTAATTTAAACATGAAATTTTTTTATTCATGTCTACATATATCTTTTAATAAAACTGAGACCAGCTCCAATGTATTCTCCTATTTTTACCTCTAAAATAGAGCATCTCTAAAATAGAGATGAGTTTCTCTCCAATGTATTTCTCTATTTTTGCTTCTATAAAATAATATTCTCAAAAGATTTTATTTTAATTTTACGAAAGATACATTTTGTTTATAAAAGTTGATAACTAACCCTATTTATTTTTAACTTTTAAAATATTTTCATAAACTTATAATTTTTTTAAACTAAAGTTTTTTAAAAGACTATTATGTAAATAAAAAATGTTATTATACTCCTACAAAAATTGTATTTCTCTATAAATATAATTATTTTGGTTACAACTATAAAAATTTGAAAGTTAAAGAACTATTTTGAAAATAAAAAAGTATGACTGTATAATAGAGGAATGCTATTTTTTTCTCTATAAATAAAGAAAAAAATAGCAACCTCTATTTTAGAGGTGGAAATAGAGATGAGATGAAACATTTTTACCTCTATTATAGCATATAGAAGTGAAAATAGCTAGGAGTTGGAAATGCTCTATGATACTACTAATTTGTGAAATAGTACATATAATCGCAGAATAACACAATATATATATTTTTTAAAATATATAATTCTATAGTCGATCTATTTTCTATATTTTTGAAACTCATTTCCATCATTCTAGTTTTTTAATATAAAAAATCCATCAATCTAGTTATGGAAATTTGCTCCTATAACTACCAAACAAACCCAAATTTGTTAAATAATCAAAAACACACTTTTTCTCCAATTATTTCTTCTTATCTCTCTCTTCTTTCTCTCTAGAAAATCTTTTTTTTTTATGGCTAGCACAGAAATAAGCCCATCTAGTTACAGAGGGTTATTTTCAAGCAAACAAAAAAATAGTTTTTACAGACTGATTATAGAGTAGATTATTCTATTGTATAACTAGTTATGACATGAAACTACGTTCACATATATAGTCAACATCTAAAGAAACTTTTTTTCCATCGTTATATGAACATCAAATTCGAATTCGACCATGATATGAACCATGTTTTGGTTTCTTATAGAGAGTATGCCTTCAGCGAAAATATGATAAGGAAGTAGGCATTGCTTTTTCTATAATATTTAAGACCATTTTCAACGAAACTATAATTTTTACGCTATAATTTATTCTAAAATAAAATAATTATATTACAGAGTAATTTTGGCTCCAATGATGTTATTCTATAATAGAGTTACCATATTATATAAATGAATATAAGTAATATAGAAGAAAATAGAGTGCCACTCAAGATGCTATAAAATGGTGTTGAATCTGATTTTAGGAATTTTCTTTCTCAAGCTCCATGCTATGAGTATTTTTTAAATACAAATTAAGTTAGAAATCATGTAGTATCATAATTGCATTTATTAAGATAATATCATGAAGCGATACGTGTAGTTTAGAAGTGATGATTATATAAAGCATCTTACAAAATGCTATAAAAATTATCAGAGCATGATTGGGTTTTAATCATTGCTCTATGCATGCTTGTTCTAAGGCCTCACGCCCTGCATCATTATTTCGTGTTAAATTTCTTGGTAAAAATACATATCTATAAAAATTCAAGTTTTCTTGTAACATAAAAATTCTAGTTATGACAAAGAAAGCATAATCTTAAAGCATGCATATATATGCTTAATCTTAGATTCAAGTTTTTTTGTACTATTTTGGTTAACTGTATGATCTTTATAACTCACTATGTATTTTTAATATTATAACTTTTAAATGAATGTAAATTTTTATTTATCAATCATTCAAAGAAAATGATTGAATGAATTTATTACGAAAGAAATAAAGAAAAAAAGTAAGAATATCAAAATTACAAAAGTGGAAAATGGTTGGAAGTGTCAAGTGAGGGTGGGGCTACACGTGGGGTAACGCACGCGCACCATTAATTCTTTTCCTTCCAAACGTACCGATTGGATATATTCGGCGAGCAAACGCTGAAACTAGCGTCAGCGATCAAAATTAAAGCATGGAATTGAAAGCATGCCAATTTTTAAACGCCAACAACTCTCTTCTCTCTCGTTTGTATTCCGTTATACCGTTGTCAGTGTTTATTTATGGTCTCCGATCACGCTGCATAGAGTCTTCTATAATACGACACGTACACCCCACTTCTGCTACTTCCTTCCTCCATTGCCTTTTATTTTTTTCTTCTCCTTTCATTTTTTTTCCTCCCGTTACTAATCAGAAAAAAATCTGCAAATCTGTTTTACTAAAAATTGATAACTAATATATATATAACTTATATGAAAAATAACAATAGAATTTCGAATTTACTTTTTCATCGTAATTTTAGGTTTATAAGTTAGATCAGCATGCGCTTGATGAACAAACAAATGAGTACTTCTTTAAAAAAAGAGTTAAAATCAGTTTAAAAAAAGTAGAAGTTAAAATGCATGCCAAATTCTATCTTGTTCATATTTCATCATCTCCAATTATTTTAAACCGTGATGATCTTGTGGTTGGATTTAAATGCACAAATAGCCACGAGATTAAATCGTTAAACAAATAAAAGCATATACTATAGTAGTAATATATGTAATAATATATTATATACTAAGAAAAGTCGCCACTCTCCTTGAGCATATACCACCCCACCTACCTATACATATATGCCATCAAACTTCCACTTCTCCTTCACACAAAAAAAAAAAAACAATATTCCCTTCTTTAGATTCCCTCTTAACTAAGTAAACTCATAAAAAGAAAGAAACATAAACATGAGAACGATGGTTGATCTAGGAAAGGTAAGAGATCATCTTCACCACCGCATGCAAATTATAAACACTCCGACCACCGTCGATTGCGCTCGTGAAATTCGTCTCCGACGAACTCTACGTTCATTCATCGAATGCATGCTCCCATACTGTTGCACTTACCAACAACAACCTGCTCATTCGTACCAAAACGACACCGTTTCGGTTTCTTCCTCATCTTCCTCCTCAGACCACTCCTCTTCCTCCAGCATCGTAAGTGGAACTTTCTTCGGGCACCGTCGTGGCAGAGTCAGTTTCTGCCTTCAAGATGCCACCGTGGGATCTCCGCCGCTTCTCCTCCTTGAGCTAGCGGTACCCACGGCCGCTTTAGCCAAGGAGATGGAACAAGAAGGTGTTCTACGCATTGCCCTCGAGTGTGACCGTCGTCGAAGCAGCAGCAGCATCAACAGTCGTTCTTCCTCGATCTTCGATGTTCCTGTGTGGTCCATGTACTGCAACGGAAGGAAGATGGGGTTTGCTGTGAGGAGAAAGGTGACAGAGAACGATGCCGTTTTGTTGAGGATGATGCAGTCTGTTTCAGTGGGAGCTGGAGTTGTGCCGTTGGATGAGGAGGAGCAGACCCTTTACTTGAGAGCGAGATTCGAGCGAGTCACTGGGTCGAGCGACTCGGAATCGTTTCATATGATGAATCCTCGTGGTAGTTATGGACAGGAGCTTAGTATATTTCTTTTGAGATCGTGAGATATTGAGTAGTGTGGTTTAAGATTCTTGTCAGCTTTCGTGTTTCCTTTTTTAGTTCATGTACATCGTATAGTAAATTACCAAAAGGCTAATATGTATATGCAATTTATCATATGTTTTCGTCTTTAAATTATAATGGAGTTTTTGAGATTTAATTGGGTCACCCTTAAACGTCACATGATCTGATCTATTCGTTAATCACTCGCTAATATTAATTGTTTTAATTTCTTCGAATCAACCAAAGGCAGCTATTATTTTTACGAAATAAATTTGTTTTAGATTCATTAATTTGGCTAAGGGTTAGATTTTTTCTTTCCAACTAGACCATTAAAACCTAACGGTATAAACTTATTCGATACATGGCTACCCAACAACTGAATTACTTTGATGTTGGTGACTTTGTACGAGCTTAGAAATTACCTAAGCTGCAAACAAGATAACGAAGATAGTAATAATACTCTTAGCAACATGGTTGAATTACAGTTTCAAAAGAAAAAAAAAAAAAACATGGTTGAACTAATTGCGTTTGGTTAAATTTTATCTCTATGATTCAGCAAGTCAATGAAAACCTCCTAGAATTAGAACCACACCACAGGCATGTCAATCACACGTACGGTGTGAACTTCCATGCTAAAGCAATGTGTGATTGAGACCAGACAGAGAACCACAGTATATTGAGTATTGAGGGTTCTTGTTTTAGCTTCGGTGCCTGGTTCGGTTCCAAATCAGTGCCACTGTCGGACCTCTTTGCACTTTAGCTTTTGTTTTGTTTAATTCCCTGTCTCTTTGATTCATTTCACAGTCACTCAACAGTCAACATTCCCTTTTGTTTATTATGTTTTTTTTTTTGCTGAAAACAAAACTCTTTCCTTTTTTTGTTATTAGTACAATGATTTACGTTTTGGCTCGAATAACCAAGAAATCCTTATTATCATATGCACGCACGCTCTAGTCTGATTTATTTATAATACTGCGTTGTGTTGTTCAGAGAATGTAGACAATGACTTTCAGTTAGGGTATGAGTGGTTTTTCCGCTACCACCCGCAAACGCAGCTTTTGCGGTTGGTAGCGGTTGTTGGCGTTTTGCAACAATCGCTCAAACCGCTCCAAACCGCTCCAAATCGCTCTAAACCTCATAAATTCAAAAGCTGGCGTTTGCGGTTGCGGACGGTTGCGGGAGGATAAATTTTTTTTTTTTTTTCTAAAACAATTTAAATACAAAAATAAAAATATTCAATAAAAAATTTAAATTAGAATTATAAAAATACTAAAATATATCTATTATATTTTAATTAATATTATAAAACTTTAAAATGAAAATATTTTCTATAATTTTTAAAAAGTTTAAACTATAACTTTCTAAATATAAATTTTATATCTATTATAATATTATTATTTTTGATATTTTATAATGATATAAAATGTAAATATTGTTAATTTATTATTTAACCGCTGTTGCGTTTGGTAGTTAACCAGTCATAAGTATCCCGCAAACGCACCAATTTCTAACCGCAGAACCAGTCGTATAAATCTCTTAAAACCGCTAGAAACCGCAACCACCCGCATCCGCAAACTCCCGCAGCCGCAACCGCAACCACTGCGGTTGAACCAGTCAGGCCCTTAGTGTATACTAGGTGATTTTTTAAATATTTCTAAAGTAAATATACCATAATAATTGATTGCTATTTGTTTTTAATTTTAAATTAATTTATAATTTGTATACATCATTTATATTAATAATATTATATTACTTTAATTATACATATGATTTTATATATGTTATATCTAATCGGTTTTGTTGTTTTTACAGTCCATTTACTTATCATTTGGGTAAATTGAATTGCATCTCTGAATTCAAATGTAATATTTTTTTAATTCTATATATTAAAAACAATTAATTTCTTATTTGCATTTAGGTGGTTGTTGCCTTATATATGTAAATATATTTTATGAAGATTATGTATAGCTTAAGATATATTGTGCTTAGAATGAAATGAAATATAAAAAAATAAACTAAAGTGTCTAATTCTAAATTACAAAAATATTCTAAAGTCTCATGCATATAAATAAATTTTACAAAAGAACTAAATTATAACAGTTGGTTAATATTTTATTTTCATTTTTAATATGTTTTGAGTTATCCAATGATTTATATTTATAAAATACATTACTATTCTTATAAAATTATAAATTCTTATTGTAGTTAAATCAAAGATTTTAGATATAAGTTGAATTACTCGAGTCACTCATGTTGTGAGTATATTGAGTTACATATATTCTTTAAAATTTACAATGAAGTATAATTTTTTTATTATAATTAAGTCAAGTCAAATCAAATCAATTTTATTTATCGTTTAAATGTGCATGTATTTTGATAATATTTATCAAATTATATATTGATGTTTTAAAAATATATATTAGAAAATAAAGCGATGATCAATAGGAAGTTACATGCATAAGTAGCTGATACAAGTTGATAAAAAAAATGTAGCTGATATATTTTTGGAAGCTCATGAACACATATCAATATTTACAATAACTAAAATATTTTATAAATTCTAAATAACTTTATGCCTTTGATTTATTGAATGGAAACTAAAATTTATTTTAAACAATCTTAAAAATGAGAATTCAGATTTGCTTTGTTATTTTAATTATGGTTCTATTAAGTTCCATAAACATAAAAATATAAAATTTTAAAGCAAATTTAATATTAAGAAAATAAATAACTTTATTTATGATAAAATATAATATATCTACCTCATTAAATTATTTTGTAACTATTTGATCAACGATGTTTATTTTAAAATTTTTTTTTGTTTTTTTAATATCTCTTAATAATAAGTAGTAAACAAAATTGTGATTTTATTTGAAAATAGTATTATATAAGTCAAATATAATTTTGTCGATATTTTTTGTTGTAATTGAAAGATATTATAGTCAACTAAATATATGAAAAATAAATAAAACATTCCAATAATACTAATTATAAACTATTTTTAGTCAATTAAACATATATGAGTTTATGTTACTTAATTATTTTATGTAATCCTCTAAAAAAATAGATAGATATATAAAAATATTTCTATTACTTTGATTTTTTGTATTGTTTAAAATTATGTTTTAAAAGAAATAATATTTCTTTTTTTCTAATATCAAGATTATCTGTTAAATTATTTTTAATGAAATCACACTATATAAAAATTTATATTTTTCATCTAAGAAAATATAGATATAAAGAAATTATTTTATTACTTCAAAAGTATATTTTATGTCATTTAAAAATATTTTTTAAATGTACTATTACTATTTTTTGAATTTTGCTTTTTTTTTATGAAATCATATTACATATACATAAATTTTCGTTTTTCAATTCGATTTTTTTTTACTTTATAAAAAATTTATTTTTTTATTATTCTTTTTTTTATTATATGTATATATTTTTTTTGGAAAATTTTAAAAAGAAAACTAAATAGAAAATAAATAGTAGTATTTTAAATGTAATATTTTTAATTCACTAAAGATATCAATGTAATCAACCATCGCGAGAGTTAACGTGAGAGTGACACATAGAAAACTGACTTCTCAAATAATATTATAGAGATTACAATAAAAAAAAATTAGTAATCGTGAATTATTCTCCTCCCCCAGAGACCAATTAAATAAAGAACATTTACACTTTACACATAATACTTCAGAAAAAGAAATAAATTATCCAGTTGAACGATACTTGACCTACATTCAACGTACCAAAATATTGACTAGAAATCGATATAACTACATTATCATTCAAGAAAACTTATAAACGAACTATATACTAATTGATACCGCGAAGCCCACGTCCCAGAAAATGACAGAGGCATGCAATATCGTGATATCCAGCGAGGTATGTGAGATTCTTATCATATTATTGATATGTTCTTTTGTCCCCTCTTTGTGCGATATAGTACTGTTTGTCTGATTTTCTTGTTCTTTATAATTGATTCTCAAAACCCCTAAGATTCGTCAAGAAAAGATTTTAATTTTGTGATATATATGATTAAATAATGAGAAAAAGAGAGTACATAAAAACAAGGATCGATGCGAAGGTATACAGAAATAGGAGATGCACACGAGGGTACAGTATAAACCCTAAAATATAAACATAGAGCTCCACAACCCATCTCCTTCAGTCTAGTTTCACGTGTACTCTCGTCCCCATTGTTTCCTTTTCTCATTATTAGTTTGGATATATATATGTTACATATGTATACATGTACGGTTTGTATTAGTATCACCCAACTCATGCAGACATGCACCACCACCCAGGTTTTAACGCGACAGAATGCATACTGTTAGCAACAAAAATCGTATGAGATGCGTGTATTATAAAAGATTTTTATCATAATTAAATCACGATGGTAAGATATAGTCATATTTACACATATTATATTTGTGACCGTAAGTCATGTATGGTTTGCATGCATCCAGATTGATTCATGTGCCGCATGGATTCTATCCCGATAGAATGCATGTTGCCAACAACAAAATACCTATGATATTGTTTTTTATGTAATCGCATCTTAAATGATAGACAGTTTTAATGCAAATTAAGATCAAGTCCCACGACTGCGAACTTTCAGTATTAGTTTTTTTTTGTCGCCGTGGAAACAAGAAGTCATATATGTCTAGATCATCTTACGTTCGGAATGATTTTATCCGGTCATCAAACAAGTAATATGGTAGAAGATCACATGCACATCAATAATAACATCATCATATTTCATCTTACCGGAAAATAAAGAAAGTGAAAAATATTTAAATGAAACTTTATTAGCTATTTCACAAAACTCATATTTGATTCAAACAATATGATATCGATATATGTTCTTGATGATAGGAGTTTCAAGGCTCCTAATCAAATGTTGTAGGATAAAGGATGTCAAACCAGTTCTAAGTGATTCTAAAGCAAATGGAGTGCAAGACCATGCTTAATCTAAGTGTTATCAATTGGTGAGATGATTTTTGAACTAGAATAATACTAAAATGCAATAAAGGACAAAACTTTCTTTCTTATGAGATAAGATAACTCATGGGATAAAGGAATTGACCTTGGGTGATCAAGTTTCAATCTAAAGATGTTAACTTTCAACTAATCTATCTTCCTTAGACCTAGACACCATCCTAGATGAATGTTCATTTACTAAGATAACTCAAG
>NC_027752.1:10809467-10811544 GCF_000695525.1 Brassica oleracea var. oleracea
AAAAGTCTAAAAAGCCCTTGAAAACATTAAAATTCGACTAAGGTAAAGTCTCGACTCGGGTCAAGACGATCGGCACCAACCCGCGTGGCCTTCCCCGCGTTGGACCTTCGACGACATTCCTTCTTCAAGCGAGCGGGTAAGGGTCCCCGCGCTGCTTCACCCGCGTGACTCCATGAACAAAGCTCTTCAGCAACGCGGGTAAGGGAAGATGGAGATCACCCGCGTCGTCGTCCCTGCGTGAAGATATCGACAATCCTTCTAGCTCGTGCGAGCGGGTAGTCGACCCTGCGTGCCTCTTCCCGCGTGGCTCCTCCGATTTGGTCTTTCCGTGATGCGGGTAAAAGGACTCGGGGTGTTGCAACCCGGGTGAGACTGGCGTTGATGTGGCTTTCGCCGCGAGCGGGTACTGCTTCCCGAGTTGCTCAACCCGCGAGGAGTTCTTCATTTCTTCTTCTCGACATCTCGACGCGGGTAAACTAACCCGCACTGGTTCTCCCCGAGTTGAACTGGCTTGAACTCGAACTAACTTCATTTTCATCGTTTCTTTAACTCCCATGCCTCTAAACACCTCCAACCACTCCATAGGTCACTATAATGCCTAATTAAGACATATGAATGCAAAAAGGATCCTAAAGATGCTAAACTCTTAATCTATATGATCATTATGTACAAAATGGAAGCTTAAAACAATGCAAATATGCAAGATATCAACTCCCCCAAACTTGTTCTTTACTTGTCCTCAAGTGACTTTGCAAGAACTCATAAGGGAAAGAGGTTTGAAGGTGGGAACTCATAGCCAAAAGTAATACTTCCTAGTACTCAACTTAACATCCTAAGGAAACATAGCAAATAGCATGAGCAACTCCCTTATTATACTCTAGCTTCTCTAGGCCTATCAATACTCCTTATGCATCTACACAAGTTGCAATACTCATCAACCAACAAGTTCTTTAAACCAGCTCTCACATTGATTCACACACACACACACATGGTGAGTTCTCACAAATGGGCACATGATCTCAATCATTTGGACATGTAAGTATAGTCTAGTATGAAATAAGAGAGAAGGGTTCAAATGTCATCATTTCAAGGTGGCTATCACTCAAAAACAAGGAGCTTGGTCATTATGCAAAATTTATCTAAGATTAGAAGCAACTCATGCATACATAGATTCATTCTCAACATACTACCCCCTTTTGTTATAAGTAATCTCAAGTTCTACCCCCCTTTTTATCATCATCTCAAAATCAAAGCAAACCCCTCACATCACTCACCCAATGAATAGCTCTCTTTTTCTTTTGACTCAACTACTAGAGATTTTAACTCACTCTTTACAAACTCTAACTCTTTTTTCATTCCCTTCCCCAACTTCTCTTTGATTCTTCTTCTTTTTTTTTTTTTTTTTATTAGGGGGAAGGTTTAGGGGGAAGGTTCTTTGTTGCATAATCAAGAGCTTCATATTTTCTTTTTATCCCTAGAGTTTTCATTTCTATTTAATCTCTTTTGCTCATCTCTCTCATCTTTCTCACTCTCCAAAACCCAAGTTATTAACATTTAGAACACACAAATCCCTCACACCATCCCCAAATGCTAGCTCATTTTGCTAGCAAGAGATGAGAACAAATCTATGTCGCCTCCAATACTCTCAAGATTTTGCACATGACAAACTATCAAAAGAGGCCTCACTCATGCAATTAAATGTTTGGTCTCAAAGAATGACTAGGGTTGTAGGGTATGGAGTGCCATTTGGGTTAACAAAGATTGGTATATAAAGGAATAAGATAACCCAAATGTGTATGAGATCCATGATCAAGTATGCAAATGCCCATATGTAAGAGAGATTAAGTTCATTCAAGCCAAGTTTGGGTTGGAGCTGATCTCAAGAACAATGCCAACATCAAGCAAGCAAACAAGTTTCAAGAAGAGTTTTTAAGGCTCGAACGTGCAAGGTTTTCAAGAGATGCTTAAGCTACTTGATATGTTTAACTAGGATGTCATTTTGAGTTCTAGACAAGGGTTCTTTGCAAGGCATTTTAAGTCATTGTTCCCAATGCAAGTGAATGCAACCTATATGTTC
>NC_027752.1:10811785-10812215 GCF_000695525.1 Brassica oleracea var. oleracea
CCTGAGGCTCTGAGTCACTTGTTGTCCAAGCCCATTCCTTGTAGTGGACGAGGCGCTTCACAAAGAATCCCACCATTCCAAAGTTCTCGTAGAAATCAATATCGACAAAAGGCAACTGAGAAGGATGAGCATAATGCTGAACGGTTTGGTGAAGAAGTTGTAGCTCTTCATCATTAACAGTGCATAGTTCCTTTCTTGGAAAGATGGTATGGACAATTAACCGGTGGAGGTAGCGCACTGAAGGGTGGCGAATGGAAGCATTCTTGTCACGGCTTGGCTTGCGAGTCTTCCCCGCCAACACCTTCCAAACCATTCTAGCAATGCTCTCCTCTCTAGGGGCATCATATAGGATATGGATTGATGATTCCTCCAAATCCTGAAGACCAAGGGCTTGTCCAATCTCCTTGAAGGTCATGTTGTAAACCTTCCC
>NC_027752.1:10812526-10814833 GCF_000695525.1 Brassica oleracea var. oleracea
TAGACACTTTGGCTCGCTTGTGCGGGGCTTGGTCTTCTTCAGTGATGTCTTCATTCTCCTCCTCTTGAGGAAGAGCTACCCCCTTGCCTTTCGGTTCCTTTGACCTTTTGGAGTGGGCTGACCTTCTACCACCAGCATCCACACTCTCAGCAATGGCGACTTGCTTGCCTTCTCTCTTCTTTGCAGCCAATACTTGCTGCCTAGAAGTTCCTCCCGGCGTAGATACTGAGGATAGAGACTTCCCATGTCTAGCAGTCTCTTGCCTTACAAGCTCTTGTTTCTCAGCTTCCATTTTATGTTGGTCCTTTCTACCCATTTGTACCTGAAAATTTCAAACTTTGGAAAAAGATAAGCAAATGGGAGAAGGAAATTTGACAATGCAAATGTGAATTCAATTCATAATGATTCAGTTGTAACAAAACTATCACATTGCACACAAAATGTGATCATAAGCAAAGAGTGAGGCTTTTAAGCAAAATTTTTAGCATCATCAAATGAGTTCTTCAATTAGTAAGTTCTCTAATTAAGTTCTCAAACACCCTAACCAACCAAACCAAACCAAAATCATATGGGAATAAAGCAATTTCGAAAAATCCCCAAATCTCATGAACCCTAATTTCTCAAAGTTCAAATTCAACTCAATTTCACCATAGAATCAACAACCCAACATGATATATAAGCTTTCCCTAGTCTATTTCACATGTATCAACCAAGAGTATGATCAAATATCAAGTTCAGATTTCTAAGGTTCATGTGACCTACGAAATTGAAATTTAGGATACAATACCTTGTTTTGGATGAAATATGAAACAAGAGAATAGACTACAGGGGCGAAAGCTTGGATTTAGGAAGAAGAATGAGTTGATTTGGTGAAGAATTGAGTGAGTTATGGGATGATTTGGCTAGGGAGGTTCTGATGTTTGTGAAAGAGGAATGAGGGAAATGGGAGAGAGAGACGCGGGGTAGGGTAGTTTTAGGGGTGAAACGGGTCGGGTTTAGGGTTAGAAACCATACCTGAGCGGGTTAGACCCGAGTGACGCGGGTAGAAGGAAACACCGTGACCCACGTTGCGCTCCCCGCGTGACAATGTCTTCGATCGTGTTCGTTGTGCGAGCGGGTAGGGCAACCCGCGTGACTCCACCCCGCGTCAAGCTATCGACAAAGCGACGCGGCTAAGGCAACCTGCATGGGCTAACCCGCGTCGGGACGTCGTCTCCGACCAAATTCGTACGAGCGGGTGAAGGAACCCGCGTCGTTCCAACCCGCGCTGAGCCATCGAGGAAGCTACGCGGGTAAGTAACCCGCGTGACGCCTACCCGCGTGGGATCTCTATACCCGACCAAGTTCGTGCGAGCGGGTAGAGGAACCTGCGTGGCTTCAACCCGCGTTTCATATATATATATATATATATATTTTTTAGTATGTACAAGGATGGACATGAGACTTCCTCCCAAGTGAGCTTGTTTTAAGTCACTAGCTTGACTTTGCTTCCTTTTGGCTAGGCGGTGATGGGGTCGAAGAGTGAAACTGAGATTCTTTTCTCCTCTATTGTGGTCCCCATGGAGAGCTTAAGCTTTTGTCCATTGACTGTAAAATCTCCACCATTCTTATCCCATAACACAATTGCCCCAGATGGCCTAACCTCCTTGATCTTGAAAGGACCGGACCATCTTGATTTGAGTTTCCCTGGAAACAACTTCAGTCTAGAGTTGTAGAGAAGCACTTGATCTCCAGCACTGAACTCTCTCTTCAAGATCTTCTTGTCATGAAAAGCTTTGGTTTTCTCCTTGTAAATCTTTGAGTTCTCAAAAGCATCCAGTCTAATCTCATCAAGCTCATTGAGTTGGAGAAATCTCTTCTCCTTGGCACTCTTGATATCAAAGTTCAGTAACTTAACAGCCCATAATGCCTTGTATTCAAGTTCAACTGGTAGATGACAAGCCTTTCCATACACAAGGTTGAAAGGTGTGGTTCCTAAAGGGGTTTTGTAAGCTGTCCTATAAGCCCAAATTGCATCATCTAGCTTGATAGACCAGTCTTTCCTTGTAGTCCCCACAATTTTCTCCAAAATAAACTTTATTTCTCTGTTGGAGATCTCAACTTGACCACTTGTCTGAGGATGGTAGGGAGTTGCAACCTTATGCTTCACCCCATTCTTCTTGAGAAGCCTTTCAATCAGTTTGTTGATGAAGTAGGAGCCTCCATCACTGATGACAACTCTTGGAACTCCAAACCTTGGAAAGATGGTGCTTTTGAACATTTCACCACTCTAGCATCATTGGTAGGACTCGCTACAGCTTCTACCCA
>NC_027752.1:10814972-10815719 GCF_000695525.1 Brassica oleracea var. oleracea
ACACCTAGAGACAAAGTCTTGAGTGTCCTTGAACATATGAGGCCACCAAAACCCAGCTTGTAACACCTTTGAGACAGTCTTGAAAGTAGCGAAATGACCTTCATAAGATGATCCATGACAGTGTGTGAGAATCCCTTTGACTTCTTCTTCAGCTACTACTCTTCTATAGAGTTGATCTCTACAAAGGATGTAGAGGTAAGGCTCATCCCAATAGTATCTCTTCACATCTTTGAAGAACTTCTTCTTGGCATATCCGTCAAGACCCATTGGCTCTCTTCCACAAGCTAAGTAGTTCACCAGATCAGCATACCAAGGACCTTTCTCTTCAGTTGCCTTCACCTCTTCAAGCTTCTTTCCAGTTTCACAAACCGCTACCACTGCTCCAATTGCCATGATCTGTTCCTCTGGAAGCCCTTCATCAATAGGGATCCCACTATCAATCTTCAGTCTAGACAAGTGATCAGCTACATCATTCTCGACTCCTGGCTTGTCTCTGATCTCAAGGTCAAACTCTTGTAGCAGCAAGATCCACCTCAACAGTCTTGGCTTAGCATCCTTCTTGGCCATGAGATGTCTCAACGCAGCATGATCAGTGTAGACTATGACTTTTAACCCAACCAAGTAGCTTCTGAACTTCTCAAAGGCATAGACAATGGCTGGCAGCTCCTTCTCAGTTGTAGCATACTTCATTTGGGCTTCATCAAGAGTTTTACTCGCATAGTAGATCACATGAGTCTTCTTGTCCTT
>NC_027752.1:10819266-10821772 GCF_000695525.1 Brassica oleracea var. oleracea
AGATGATTTTTGAACTAGAATGATACTAAAATGCAATAAAAGACAAAGCTTTCTTTCTTATGAGATACGAGAACTCATGGGCTAAAGGAATTGGCCTTGGGTGATCAAGTTTCAATCTAAAGATGTTAACTTTCAACCAATCTATCTACCTTAGACCTAGACACCATCCTAAACAAACTCTATCTCTAGATGAATGTTCATTTACTAAGATAACTCAAGCATCAAATCTCTTTGGTTGAATGTTATCTATCATTAATCTCAAGTCTACTAGCCATCTTAACACCTTTAACAACAAATCTCTTTGGTAAATAATGTTAAAAGCTTAGGAGAGTTGGCTCAGACATTTCATCAAACACCTTTCAGGCATGAAATGCCTAGAGCTTAACTTTAGAGAGGCCAACTCTAGAGTTGCATTAAAAGCACTCTACTAGCAAGGAACAAGATGGATCTATACTAAAACACCTTAGATCTAGCTTAATCACCCTTAGTCTCCCTAACCCATGAATCCAAAGATGACTACTCACTACTCTTCATGATGAGCCCAAGAATCAATGATGATTTGGTGCTAATCATGATTAGTGATCCCAATAATCAAACAATCACAAGAGAAAATGATCAAGATAAGATCTTTCACCTAAAAGTTCTTTCTGATTAGATAGAGAAAACAAGATAAGATCCCCTCTTGGGATTACAAAAGTATTTATATGTCTTTGGTAAACCTAATGGTTTCCATTCAAAAGTCTAAAAACCCCTTGAAAACATTAAAATTCAACTAAGATAAAGTCTCGACTCGGGTCAAGACGATCGGCACCAACCCGCGTGGCCTTCCCCGCGTTGGACCTTCGACGACATTCCTTCTTCATGCGGGCGGGTAAGGGTCCCCGCGCTGCTTCACCCGCGTGACTCCTCGAACAAAGCTCTTCGGCAACGCGGGTAAGGGAAGATGGAGATCACCCGCGTCGTAGTCACCGCGTGAAGACATCGACAATCCTTCTAGCTCATGCGAGCGGGTAGTCGTCCCCGCGTGCCTCTTCCCGCGTGGCTCCTCCGATTTGGTCTTTCCGTGACGCGGGTAAAAGGACTCGGGGTGTTGCAACCCGCGTGAGACTGGCGTTGATGTGGCTTTCGGCGCGAGCGGGTACTGTTTCCCGAGTTGCTCAACCCGCGAGGAGTTCTTCATTTCTTCTTCTCGACATCTCGACGCGGGTAAACTAACCCGCACTGGTTCTCCCCGAGTTGAACTGGCTTGAACTCGAACTAACTTCATTTTCATCTTTTCTTTAACTCCCATGCCTCTGAACACCTCCAATCACTTCATAGGTCACTCTAATACCTAATTAAGACATATGAATGCAAAATGGACCCTAAAGATGCTAAACTCTTTATCTATATGATCATTATGTACAAAATGAAAGCTTAAAACAATGCAAATATACAAGATATCAGTTCTGCATTAAATAATAAAAAAGGATAAACATTTTTTATTATTTTATCCATTTATATGACGACTAATAGAAATGTGAATATAAACCAAATTCTTAAATATGGTGACGAAGAAAGGCAGTGTTAAATTGGTCCAGTATAGGGCCAACCATTTTGCTTTTCGTTTGTCAGATTTTCCGGCTCAAAATCTTTGAAATATATCCATCTTACACTACATTAACAATACTTATAAAATCACCCATTTGCATCTCACAGCCAATGTCCCAAGGGAATAAAGTAAGAGAATCTGATTATTTCAAGAAAATGTAATGAGGCATATTCCGATTCATTGTTTGGACTTTGAATTAAGTGTATCCAATCTTTGGTAAGATAGTGCATTATCTAACGCCCCAAGTAACAAAACGTTAGAAAAGTAGAAAACTTTGAATAGTGGCGCATGGCGCATGGCGCGAGAGGAAGCCCATATTCACTAAGGACCAAGTTTCAGAGATGAGTCAGTTCGGCCCGGTTCACTTGACTACGATTGTAGGTGGTGTCTGAACCATAATACACTACAAGAAAACATCAATATAGTAACTATTTCTGCGACTACGTCTTTAGTCGCAAATATATGTAACCCATCTTTAACGATTTTGCAACAGTTTTGCAAGTACAATGAAAACATCTTAAATAAGTTGCAAATGTGTAACCAAATTTTGTGGTTGTAAATGAGTTGATTTATTGTGACGCTTTTGAGATATATTTGCAATTCTATTGCGAAGTCGCAACGTAGTAGTAATAAGGCAACTAAAGGGCAACCACGTTTATTGTTGGAAAACCGGAGTTACAGATTAGTTGAAAAGATATTTAAATGTTGTAGTTGCAAAATTGTTGCATTTTTATTATGATGAATTGTAAAAAAATTGGTGTACACATGTTTTTTTGCACGGCGTTAGGAAGTAGGTACAACTAACTTTAGCAACTATTCTTTTAGTAGTTGCAAAATAGTCTCAAGTATTTCTCTATTTAAATCAATCGTCCATTCTCTTCTCATTTGTCCGAACAATTATTAAAAAAACGTTTT
>NC_027752.1:10821958-10823560 GCF_000695525.1 Brassica oleracea var. oleracea
AAAATATAGTCATAATATTATGTAATTTGGAGAAGATCTTCCCATCTGCTTTCTTTGACGTCATGGAACACTTAGCTGTACATCTCCCGTATGAAGCTGAACTAGGCGGTCCTGTGCAATATAGGTGGATGTATCCATTTGAAAGGTTTTTCAAGAAATTAAAAAGCAAAGCTAAAAACAGAAGATATCCTGCAGGATCGATTATTCAGTCATATATTAATGATGAGATATCTTATTTTTCGGAGCACTACTTTGCCGCACATATTCATACCAAATTAAGGTAAAACTTAAAAGCATTTACGGTGTAAATAAATGTTATTTACATGTAATTTAATTTTTTAAGGTTTTTTGGGTCAGGTCCACAAGATTCGATGAAGGCGAAGCTCATGTTTATCATGTCCAAGGAATACCAGATATATTTACTCATGTAGGTCGTCCAAGTGGGAAAAGAAAAGAAGTATGGTTTTCTGAGAAATATTATCAATGCGCACATGCGTATGTTTTGCGCAACTGTGAATATTTCCGACCATATGAAAGGTAAAATCTTTAGTTTCAGTTAAAAAAGTACTTGAGTAGTGAATAATATTGTAAAAAAATATTCATTGCTGTGTAAATATTTTTTCTTTTTGGTTTTAGGTTATTCGAAGAACAAATTCGTTTTCAATATCCAGAACTCTCTGAAGAAGATATTTCAAGCAAATGCGATGAAGAATTTCCTACATGGATTAGAGATTTTGTATGTGTATATACTTAACCTTTATAGTTAGAAATATATATATTGATTCGTAATTTTTAATAATGCAGGTTGCTTCAACAATCAACTCTAGTGGCGCTGAATCTCTCCCTATATGGGTTCAAGATTTGGTTCAAGGTCCTCTGAATAAGCCATCAACTTGGCCCATCTATTTCACAAGAGGCTATTTGTTTCATACTCGAAATTATGGAGAGAGAAGAAAAATATGCAACTATGGAATATGTGTAAAAGGAGCAAACTATTAAGATGCATCTGATGAAGTTGATTTTCATGGGACCTTAACAGATATCATACAACTTCAATACCCAGGATTGGTCAATTTAAAAATTACACTTTTTAAATGTGAGTGGTATGATCCTACGATCGGTAAAGGCACACAAATGAGCATGAATGGCATTGTTGATGTCCTTGCTTCAGGAAAATATAACAAATACGAACCGTTTATTCTAGGTAAATTTGCATATATCATTATATATGAATTACGCATTCAATATAAAATATTTATTATATTAATATTTTTCTTTTTGCACAATTCAGCTTCTCAAGCCGACCAAGTTTGTTATATTCCGTATCCATACATCAAACAACCGAAAAAGTTGTGGCTCAATGTTCTTAAAGTCAATACAAGAGCAAATATTTATGGAAATTATAAATCTAAAGAGCCAACTCTGCTATAACAGGAAACTGATGATGATGCCATGGTAACAACAATTGAAGAAATTGTAGTTGATCATTTGGCAGACAAAAGAAATCTGTTTGAAGAGATTGATTTTGATGCTGGAGATGCCGAAGTAGAAGATGAATCTCAGTGTAATCTTTCATCTTCTGATGATGAAGATGGTGATGAA
>NC_027752.1:10824453-10825563 GCF_000695525.1 Brassica oleracea var. oleracea
CAACCATAATTCATTAGAAAGGCTCCAAAATAATAGGATATTTATTATAATTTGTTACTAATTTGCAACTAGTTGTTAGAAGTAGTTGCTCTTTGGTCTCACAAATTTGGCTCCAAAAATTTATCCCTAAATTTTGGCTAATTTACATTAACCCGCCTAATGTTTTGAGAGTAAATATTTTACCCACCCTAATACGACTACGTTTAATACATTTATATTAAGAAACCCTTAATCAACGCCCCTTTCTTCTAACCTAATCTCTACTCACACAAAGGTCACGATGTCTGGAATTGGTAGATCCGTGAAAGGTCGCGGTGGTGGTGGTGGTGCGAGTCGCGGTGGTGGTCGTGGTGCCACTCGTGGTGGGAGTCAAGATGGTGGCGTTTGTAGCTCTTCCGGAAGAATTTACTTCGCCTCGAACCCTAGCACTTCTAATTCAAGAAACTCGGTGTCTGCCCCGGAGAATTCACCGCCTTCAGAGACTCTGCGTCAGTCCCCCCCCGTGTATGCTTCTTCACCGACTCGTGATGGTTCTTCTTCCCCGACGGAACAGCACCCGCATCAAACTCAAAACCCACTTTTCCTCCCCCTCAAAATCCGATGACTTTGGATGACCTGCTTGCAATTCCTGGACGTGAAAACCATCTTCCAGTCTTATCTCTAGTTCCAAAAGTGGGAAGTACTTGGTAAAGGATCTCACTTTATACATTGAGTTTGGTTTGTGTTTGTGTTTGATTTCATTTGGTTCACCTTAGAATTTCATTTGTTTTCTTTTTTTTTGCTTTGGTCTCATATCCATAGTTGAATTTCCTCTGTTTATATTTGATTGTTTGATCATAGATTCAAAGTTACGTAACACGTTTTTTTGAACATGTTCCATATTGATTTTTGGTTCTTCTCTATGTTAGTAACACTTCTGTGAACACGTGTTTACTTTGGTTTCTTACATTTAGGTATTTTTCTTTGGTGTTTCTGTTTTGAACAATTGGATTTGAGTTATGGTTTTGTTCCTTTCATTTTGTTGTTCTGTCTGCTGTTAACTTTACTTCAATGCCGTATCTTTAGTTCTTCTGTCACTTTATGGTTTCTATGCCTTTTAATTGTCAAATT
>NC_027752.1:10826494-10838731 GCF_000695525.1 Brassica oleracea var. oleracea
GTGTAGTTGCAAATCAGTCGCTCTACTTATAACAATGCAGTTGCAAAATAGTCACTATATTTTGTGACTTAATTGAGACTACCTAATATTATACAGTTGCTTATATGTTACTAATATTTGTGACTAAATTAGGACTGCATTAACCAAAGTAGTAGCTAATTAGCGATAAACATTTTGTGAAATAAATTAGTTGCTAATTGGTAACAACAATATAAATATTTGCAACCTTTTTTCGAGTTGTTGTATAGTGGCTAATGTACCACTAAGTTTCGTAGTTGCAAATTAGTTGCAAATTATCAACGGATTTGCAACCATTTCTATTTGCGAGGAAGCTTTTCTAACCGTATAAGGTAGTCGCAAACTCAATGTTTTCTTGTTGTGATAAAAAATTATTTCCAATTGGTAATTTTTGGCTTGTTAAACGCCTTTTCTTTGGTTTTCTTGAGATGATGAGTTGCTTCATTTTTATTGGTAAAGAGATAATTATAATGTGCTGTCCTAGCATCTTTCATTCATTTATCTTTTTATTGGTGAAGGGATGATCATGATGGCTTTCTTACCATCTTTCGTTTTTATATAGACCCCATTGTATAGTGATTAGCAAAGTAGGATTACATTTTCCTTAACTATATTTGTCCTTGTATAATCAGTTTCTAGTGCATGGGAAGGTGCTACTATCTTAAATTCAATGGAACTTCCACAATTTTTTTTGCACATCGATATTAAATGTCTAAGAGTGGTGCCAAAAGTAGAGGGCATTTAGTGGCCTGACCCAACGGACCACGTCAAAAATGAAACTCTATTTGGAAGGTTGTATGATTTTGCAATAACATTTGCCTCATCCTCACCAATCTCTTTCTAAGCATTTATTTGTTCTTATCCAACTTATACTGTCTATATGCAAACTACCCAAAAATGAAACATTGGAGACTAGTTCCACTTTCACCATCTTAATATAGAATATTTGTTAATTCTTGATACTTCTTGTTAGATTCTGTACGATTTTACAAAGTTACTTGTTTTTTGTTGTTATAACAAACGTACAGTTTACTCGAATGTACATGCCTTTTACATGTCAAAGGCTGTTTTGTTTTACCAAGTCAAGGTTTACAACTCTCTTATATTATCCTGGATAGTCGATGTCCATACATTTGTCATCTGCGACCAAGAAACTATTGTGGAGTACTATTTTATGTCACATTGTCAACTCTTTTGTGGTTCTTGTTAAAATTGTCCCCACTTACCTAGTTGGTTTGAGATCGACGGCATTAATTGCTCGCTTTATGATTCTTAACCTATTTCAAGGAGTTATATCAGTGTGATGGATGTGAAAATGAATCATATACTACAATTATACTCTTATGTTATATCAGTATTTATTGTTTCACTCGTAATGATTTATTTAATTATCTCAGACTAGTTGAGTTTCAAGCACTGGACCAAGTGAGTGTACTAAATACATAAGATAAGACTAGGAATTTATTAATAAATGGAATTGTTAATAAATCTTGATTATTTAATAATAATAATAATGCTTTGGGATACTATCGTCTGAACTCCCGGGAAAAATGTCGGTTGCTCGCTTATTTTTTTTTCCCGGAAAGATATATATATATATATATATATTTTTTTTTTTTTAATATAATGTTTTTTTGGAGTCACATAAGCAGCAATAGTACTAAACGACAAGGTAAAAAAGGATGGAGCTTTTCGAGAAATGCTCTAAAACGTCTCAAAGGAAGATATACTGATGGGATGGGATGTCTAATTTTAATTATTATTCCTGGAGTGATGAATTTCTTCTACAGAAAGACAAAAGAAAGAAAATGATGGGTCTGCGTTACCCTTCTCCTGATTGTTCTTCATCTTCTCCAAGGTACAACCTTCTTTTTACCAAAAGTTTTCATCTTTTTAGTTTTAATGAGAATGGGGTTTTGGTAACAGGAACTCCGAGAAGCAGAGTGTGATTGTTGCATCACCTTCAAGATTCTCTTGCTACAGTGAACCGGTAAATTTCATTTATCTTAATCTGCTTCTCTTTTTGGTTCCAAAAAGTCACACTTGTATGTAACATTTTGATGGCAGTTTGTATCAATTGAGAAGAGATTACTAACTCATAAGGATTATAATTACAACCTAATGCCAAAGGTTTGATCTTTTGTAATGCTTTGCTACCAAGTGTACTTTAGATAAGAGCTCTTCTTATATGTTGTGTACTTTTGTGTACAGTCTTCAGAAGATTTGAGGAAGGAGATTGCTTCACTCGAGTTTGAGATTCTGCGTACGGAGCAGTACTTGCTCTCTCTTTACAGGACAGCTTTGGATGAACAAGTTACTTCTTCTTACCCTCCTCACACTGAAACAAGCTTAGTCTCCAATCAGTTTTGTCCCAAGTCCGAGCAGTCAGAACTCGCCGGTGTGCTCAGCTACCATTACCAAGCTTCTCTGGTCTCTGAACGTTCCTCTTCGTGTCCTAAGAGTTTCCAAGCCAGCTTGAAAGCCTTTTCCGCAAGAGTAAGTAACCCACATTGCAACAAACCATTTAGCATTGTCTTAGCTTGCTAAACTAATATGATGTTTGCAGGAGAAGACAAGATATGTTTCTGGTAATCACACTACTCTCGGAGACCTTCTAGGCTCGTCTTATATCGTAGATGACACCGTGAACCCGAGTAGGCTCTCTGAAGAAATATTGAGATGCATATCTTCAGTGTACGTTACGCTCTCCACCAAAGCAAGAAGCAGTTCTTCTTGTCTTCCGCCTTCTTCATATGTCTCTTGGAATCCATGCCTCGGGGAAATCAAAGAGGAAAACGCTCCACGTGGCGTTGTAATAGAGTCTCTAAAACTTCAGCTGGATGATAGTAGCTTCAACCACGCAGCTCTTATGCTCCAAAACTTCAGGTATATTATATACTACCTCAGTTTCAAAATACTTTATGTTTTGGGTGTGTGCACAAGAACTAAGGTATACGCTCTTTCCTAAAAAGTAACATTAAAAACATAAACCAAAATTAATTCAGCCAATCCTTAAAGATAAATATAAAACATCATTGGTCACACATTTTTCAATAAAACTAAGATTAATATAAAAATTCAAAACATCATCTATTTTGAAACATCAAAAACTTTCCAAAACATCATCTATTTTGAAACGGAGGGAGTACATATTTTGCCTATGGGAACGTTTTACAAATGAATCTAACATGTTAGATCAAATGGTGTGTATGTATATAGATCACTAGTTCAAAAGCTTGAGAAGGTTGATCCAAGCAGGTTGAAACGAGAAGAGAAGCTCGCGTTTTGGATAAACATTCACAATGCCCTCATAATGCATGTAAGCCAACAACAACTAGTACTCTCTCTTTTTTTTTTCAATTTTTCCCCATTAATTATCTTTTTCTTGCAGGCTTATTTAGCCTATGGGACTAACAACCGCGCAAGAAACAACTCTGTTTTAAAGGTTTGGTCTTACAATCTCTTAGACCAGTTGATTTTGAGATTTTGGTGGCAGTATACAATTTAACAATTTTTAAAAAATAAAATTTGGGGTGTAATTTTATTTTGTAATTTTGGAGGCTCTAGGCGAATGTTTCAGCTTTGCTCATGACCGTCACTAGTTTTTCGTCGTTGCTGTTTACTTAAGCCACTTATCTACACATGTCTCAGGCAGCTTATGACGTTGGAGGCTACCGCGTAAACCCTCACATTATCCAAAGCTCAATCTTAGGCCTTCGCCCGCATTTCACACCACCTGTATGCAAACACACATACTCTCTCTCTCTCTCTCTCTCTCTTTCTCTTTTGCTTGAAATTTCATAATACTTGTGCTTGACGTTACTTTAAAAAACAGTTGCTGCAGACACTCTTTTCGCCATCAAGAAAGTCGAAAACTTGCACTGTCAAACACATTTACGCCTTGGACTATCCAGAGGCGTTGGCTCACTTCGCTCTCTCTTCAGGAGCTTCCACAGATCCTCTTGTATGTTTTCTTTTAACCAAACACTTTGTTAGATTCACAATCTTTTAACGTTTATAAATGTTTTCTCAGGTTCGGGTTTACAAGGCGGATTGCGTGTTCAGAGACTTAAGAAGAGCGAAAGAAGAGTTTATAAGAAGCAACGTTCGTATACAGAACGAGACAAAGATAGTGCTGCCTAAGATAGTTCATTACTATGCTAAAGATATGTCGTTGGACGCATCTGCGCTCATGGAGACGACGGTGAGGTGTTTACCAGAGTCCATGAAGAGATTTGCTCAGAAACTGTTGAAGAAGAAGAGAAAAAGCATTGAATTCTCACCGGAAAACTTGAGTTTCCGGTATGTAATCATATCAAGACACTGATCATCCATCATCATGTTATGTAAAGCGAAATGTACATTAAAACGTCACGTAGTTTTTATCATACAAATTGAGAGTTGAACTACACGCCGTTTTGTAATACATCACGTAGTTTTTATCTTACAAATGGAGAGTTGAACTGCACGCCGTTTTGTAATTCGACATAGCCACACGAAAAATTCCGAGGCCCAGAAGGAAACTAAAAAATGAATAAGAGATGATGGCGAAAGTGAAAGGCTTTTGGTTAGGGGTTGGAGTAGGGATCTTGTCAGCCATTGTTGTTTTCGTTATTGGGCTTAGAGGAGGAGATATGAAGAGCTCGACGATCTTCTTCTCTGGTGTTGTTCCTCCTTCTCTACGTGTCAGATCGGTTCTCACTCCAGCCACCGAACGAGGTTCCATGGCGACGTCCTCTAACGGTCCTAAGTGGGCTCAGAAAACCATCACGCTTCCACCGCAACGCCGTGGATGTCATCTTATCACTCCTAAGGTTTCTTCTTTTGAGTGTTTTTTTCAGCTGCTATTCACTTGATGGGGTTTTGTGGATTGGTTTATAAAGTATTGATTTTTAAACAGATTTTGAAGGAAATTGGACAAGACTTGTCGGGTTTCAACTGTGGTCTTGCTCATGTCTTCTGTGAGTCTTCTTCGTCTTCACTCTGTAATATTTTTCTCAAGCTTCTGTTTGAACCCTTGATTGAAAGTTTGGATTTTTCCTGCAGTACAACACACAAGTGCTTCTCTTACTATCAATGAGAACTATGATCCTGATGTTCAGGCTGATACTGAGACTTTCCTGAACAGGATTGTTCCTGAGGTATATTCTATTTAGCTGCCTTCTCATTGTATTCATCTTGGTGCTTAAGTTGTTGATCACTTTATTTTTTTCTGTTCTTGTAATTCAGGGGAGTTCAGCTCCTTGGAGGCATACCATGGAAGGTTTGTTAACATCAGACATAGTCATAATTTAAAACGCATTGATAATCCAAAGCTGTTCCCTTTATCTTATGATTTTGTTTGGCAATTCATATGAAACCTCTCATGAGTTTTGAGAATTGAATTGTTTACATTATTGCAGGTCCAGATGACATGCCAGCTCATATCAAATCATCAATGTTTGGATGTCAACTCACGTGAGCCACCTCACTGTCTTATGTTTTTTTGCACTATTAATTGTGTTGGATTGTGTGGTTTTTTCACATGATAACTGTTTGATTGTCTCTGCATGCAGAATCCCAATAACAAAAGGCAAGCTTAACATGGGAACTTGGCAGGTATTCAATTTCTCCATCTGACACTATGCATTGCTACTTTCACATGGTTTTCCATGTTTCTTCTCATTTATGGTGGTGACCTGACTTCGTTGGATTGATTGTAAATGGATCTTATTTCTTTCAATAGTACCATTGTTTTCAATGTATATCCTTCACTGCTCTCGTTAGCATCTAGTTATCTCATTTTAAAGGCGCTTGTGTGTTGGGTTTCAGGGAATATGGATATGTGAACACCGTGATGATCCAACAGCACGCAGAGTTGTGGTCACCCTCAACGGTATCTAAATAATATCTCTTCATGTTTTGTTACCTCGTGTGGAATTTACGGTCCTGTAATGGAAATTTACTTTATTTTTCTTTGTGAGACAATACTGCGATTAATGTGTTTATACACAAAGTAAAAGATCAGTTTCATTTGATTTTTCAAAGTTCATAAAAATTCAACATTCATAAAAACCAAATGAAACTGATCTAAATTTCTTCATCTTCAACATACATTGACCGTTGTATAAAGAAATTTTCATATGTAAATTTAATGCCAAGAAGCAAAAGAATCATAATTCTAGTAGACAAAGAATATGAAATAAAGGCAAAAGAAAAGAACAAGGGTACATGATGGGAGACAATAAGTAAGAAAAAAAATAATCAACACAACCTTTTGTCTTTAAGAGATTTTTATTTATGATTTGTTACCTCCAAGCTCCATGTCTTCTAAATTCATATGTTCTATTCCTTCTTTGAGAAGCCTAAGTTCATCCTCTGTCATACTGTTCTTACCGTGCGGCGTGGCTTTCGGCTTCCTCTGTTTCTCCAACTCAACCGCCCAGCTGTAAATCACCATCCCCACCACGGATATGATCATCCCCGCTACGTTTTTGACCGTCATCTCCGAGTCAAAGAGAAGCCATCCTAACGTTAGGACGCAGACTGTTTTCATGTGACCAAGAACTTGGAATGAGGTAGCAGAGAATCTCCCAATGCAGAGATATTGACTTATGTTGCAGAAAACCGCCAAAGCGCAAGAGAGAAGAATGCACAACTGGGGATATAGTTACAAATTGTTAAACAAGAGTTGGAACAAAGTAAGGTGTTTTGGAGACTTTAGGTACTTACAATGGCACCGTAAGACATCTTGTAAGTAGAGACGAATCTGCCGCTCAAGAAATAATCAACAAATGGGCCAAATGTGAGGAGAGAAAGGGCTTGGATTGGAGCAGTCTTGCTCAGCAACTCGAAAGAGCCGACTGAGTATTTCTTCTGCAGTGAACCTATTGACTGTTTCCAAGAAACAGAACTTGAGCATCGTCATCAGCAAGGAAGAAAATTTCCAAGCTAAAACAGAAGATAAGGTAGTGTTTAATGAGTGATGGTGAATAGCACTTACGATCTGCTGGAGAGAGGTGGAGAAAACGGCAGTGGAAGCACAGATGAAGCCCTTAGCATTAACCTTGACATCAGTGACAGTACAGATGCCAACACCGACAACGACAACCAAGACAGAGGCCTTGACTTCTCTGGAGTAGTGCTTGTTATGAAGAACCCATTCCATCACGCACACAACCGGAATCATGCTCAGTTTCGATATCTAAAAACCACACACACATAGACATACTTATAAAAGAAGAAGAAAAATAAAAATAAAAAAGGTTAAACCTGGTAGAAGCCAACGGAGTTCAACATGAGGCTGAAGTTCATAGCGGCGATGGAGACGTTAGCGACGAGGGAGAACCAGAGAAGCTCCCAGAGAGGAATGTGTTTGGATGCTGATAAGCCGGTGTGGCGTTGGAGACGAGGCCGACGAGAGCAGTGAGTGCGAAGTGGAATCCAGTGAGAGTTGTCGCTGATGATTAACAATTGAATACAATGAGATAAAAGAGGGATTAATTAAAATGTAAATGGTGGAGATGAGAGAAGAATCAAACCGAAGGTGAAGGCGAAGCCAGAGGAAAACATGAGCTGTTTA
Organism: Brassica oleracea var. oleracea; assembly: GCF_000695525.1. Lineage (NCBI taxonomy): Eukaryota > Viridiplantae > Streptophyta > Magnoliopsida > Brassicales > Brassicaceae > Brassica > Brassica oleracea. Next base: position 10,834,074 of record NC_027752.1, read on the forward strand.
TTGGCCATGATGATCCCTACGGAGCTCGTTACGTTCATTGCCCATGCACCCACGTTTGATACTCTTGATGATGCCTTCTTCTCGCTCTCTCCCTTCTCCATCTCCTCCTCCTTTATTTTGGTTAGATCCGGGAGGAAGATGACGATGAGATCTAGAAAAAAAAAATCGATTCAGAAACACACAGAAGACGTCTCTCTCACTCTGTAAGTGTGTTCTTCTTCGTCCAGTGGGCTCCACTCTCGTGGTGATGGTCTTTGCTATAACAAGTAAGCATTATTCGCCATTGTGATCCCTTTCCTCGACGCTTTTTCGCATTATTATTTATGAATTAATTAAGGGATTACCTGTCTGAAATTTGCATGTTATATAAATTGATGCCTGTCGTTTACGTTAGGTCTCTCATGCTTTCGTTTTTGGAACATTTGTTGTTAATTTCATCTTCTTCTAACGTTACGTTATGCCTTAATTTCTCATAACGTCGAGAGCTAAAACTTACCAAGTGCTAATCACCTATTATACAGTTTTGTAATCCTCAAATTAAACGAATAATATATCGATTAGAAACATTCCTCAAATAGTCTGTTGACTTGCACTTCTGTTTCATAAACCAAACAAGTAACATATTTTACTATTAATATAACTTTTTTTTTTATTTTTCAAAAGCCAAAATAGTAACATGTAAGAGTTTTTTTTTTGAAAAGCAGTAGCTGGACAAAAAATCCGAATCCGAAGAACTGAACCGAACCCGACCCGAGAAAATAGTACTGAACCCGAACCGAAATTGATTAAATATCAGAACGGGTTCAAAATTTTGGTATCTAAAGAATCAGAACCGAACCCGACCCGAACCGAAGTATTCCGGGTACCCGAATGTATCCAAAATTGATTTATATACCCTTTATATAAATATATTTTAGATTCAATGTCTATTAAAAACATCCAAAATATATAAAATATTTTTAAATTGTCCAAAATACTTGTATATACAAATAGTCAAAAGTAAATACCTAAAATAGCTAAAGTATACTCAAAACACCAAAAATATTTAAAATATCTATTGATTATCTATTCAGATATTCAAACCAAATCAAACTATATGTTAAGTTTAGGTATTTTGACAAATGTTATTCAATTTTTTATGTAATATAATATTTTGTTTATAGATTTTTGAAAAATTTAAAGTATATAATGAATTTAAAAATTTTAAAAATAATTTTAATGGGTTATCCGAACCCGCAAAGATCCGAGCCGAACCCGAACCAAAACTTAGAAATATCCGAATAAGGCTGAAATCTTTGACTCCGAAAACCTGAATAGATCCGAACCGAACCCGAATGGGTACACGAACTCCCGCTAGTAACAACATGTAAGAGTTTCTCCAAGAATAACCATCAAAAGAAAAGAAAAAAGAGTTTCTCCAAAAAAAGTCAAAATTGACAGGTAAGTTAAAGCTATTGCCATATCTGCTTTATGTCTTCTGGCTTTTCTTCATATATATGGTCTTGTTCCTTTTAAAAACGCTGCGACCAATGGCAGCGGCAGAAATAAAGCTATAACGGAAGTAAATTTGTTGATATAGAAACTAAAAACAGTCGCTAAGGGATTATCGGAGACAGGAAAACGGAGTTGCCTTGCCGTGTAGTCTCTAATAATTTCTATTACTCAGATATGATCTCCAAACATCATCTTAGATATTGATAAAATAAATAAAAAATTAAAACATTATACATTGTCAAAGATGAGAGTTTATGTGCTTTTCACAGATCCAACCATTTCTTATCCTAATAAATATTACACAATGTTTACCACCGCCAGCAAATACACATATCAATATATGCATAAATGCTTGAAAATTTGTAATATTAAATGACCTTTCACGATCTCTTATCTGAATCAATCCTTTGCCAGTTTCAAGAGTGTCTCCGCGCTCCTGGAGGTGGCGCAGGCCGTGGGAAGTAATAGTTGAATTGCTCTTCTCCAAGCTTAGGAGCTTCCACATATGGGCTTTGCGGTTCCTACATAAATATTGCATTTCATCAGTTACAATGATATCAACATTATTTTGTAAGAAACAATGAGTCGAACAGTGTGTTCCGTCTAACTAACAATACAACCAACATAGTCAGTATTATCTCTTGATCTCTCATAAATCATAAACCTAAGCAACTCTCGTGACCAACACATCATTTTGACAGCTACCGTAAAATCAATCTTGAATCTCTATCACATACAAACATGGAGGTATGTGCACATAGTTTGGGTTGTAGATGGAGTGGATAAAGAGGAAGGAGATGGATGTACCTGAGGCCCAAATGAAGAATGTGATGCTTCATCAGAGTTTGGTGCATCACGGTCTTGACCATTTCCGTTTATTTTGTGAAGTTCAGCTCTTACTAATGGATCACTCTCACTGGCTATCTTGTTCTTCTACATGACGGGAAAGTTAAAAGGCCTTTTACATCAGTCTTTCCATCTTATTTCTCGAATGAATATTTTGAACAAATAAGCGTTATATTCTCAAAAAGAGACAGAAAACCATATTTACCTGGAAGATCTTCCCCAAAGTTTTTAACCCCTTTGCCCTTGCACGAAGCTCTTCTCTCTTGGCAGTGGGATCTTGAAGAACCTGAGACAGAAAACAGAAACTCATAACGTCAATTACAACAAAGAAACTCTACCAAGGTGACACAGCAGCCAAAACATACCAGTTCACAAACACGGGAGATGGTGCTTTCGATATCAGCAACATTGAGTTTCCACAGAGAATCAATCATCACTTTCTTATGTGACTTCATGTACTCTTCAAGCTCCTTCTCAGTATAATTTCCTTCAGCACTTAGCTGCCTTTTCATTTCCTCTTGCAGCTGGAATAAAGCGTATGCGCCTAGGGAGATAGAAAATAGCCAGAAAAGAAAAGTCACTAAACGGTTCTCCCTAGGGGATTGAGTCCAAGTTCTAGAAAGCTAGGAAAGTACTCTTGGGGTTCTCCCTTAGATGTTCTCTATGTAACTTATTCTACAACTTATAGCCTTTCTTACTAAGTCACTAACCTGTTGCAGCTGTTACTTGGGACTTGATCAAGTGACCTTTCGTCCTAAACCATTCAGCAACAAATGGTACACCGAGATATATAGCTTTCTTCCCAAGCTCTTTCGCCGCTTGTCTTACGTATATATACCCGATTGTGTTCAACATTTCCACACCGTATGCTGTTGAAGAGTAGATGCATAAGGAGGTGAGTCTGATTGCAATAGAAAGCATAAACTATGAAAGGGATTACAAGATGCTACAGAACATGTTACCTGCATTTGAAAGTCTTGTAACTTCAGCTTCAGCATTGCTAATAAATTCGTCTTTGTTGGTCACATATAGGTAGAGGCGGTCCTTGAGAATCTGAGCAAGCTTGTCTTCTCTTTCTTTCTGAACAGCCTGAAACCAAAAGCAATATAACATGCTTAGCAAATTATGAAAAAGAGTGAAAGCCTTCTGGTAATCTAAACCACCTTCCTCTCAGGAACAGATGTATAATCTTTTCAATAGAGTGTGAGGAGAGTTAAGAAAGTTTAGATGAAAAGTTGTTTTGACCAAGATTGAGACGAGAAAGTTTACTCTCATTTTATCTATAATCTTCTTAGTATCAATCTGATCCCCTTCAGAGAGAATATCAAGAGACGCCATTGATGCCATAGCAAGCTGCCCTATGTACTCTTCAAAAAGCTCACTCCCAAAAAGCATGGCAAATATTGCCGCGGGATCAATGATCTCACTGCAAGAATGAACACCACAAAGTAAGAACTGGGGAAATGACCAAATTCTTTGGCAACATGATGAAGATCCATGTCACCAAACTCAACATGATGCAAAACCACCGATGGGAACTATCAAAAGAGAGAAGAAGAGAAAAGACACTAACGTGGAAACCCCAGACTTCCCATATGTGTCATATGCCTGACGTTGCCCTGGATCACTTAGCACTTGGTAGGCCTCTCCCAACACCTGTATAACAACTCAGATTTTAAAAAAAGCTCATCCAAAAAGGACTCGTCAAAGCCGACCACGAAAGACAGAGAGTACTGAGAGTAGTGTGCATACTATGCTGATCTCTTTTGATATGCATTTATGAGTTTGATAACAACTATACAGCAAAAAAAATCCCACCTCCACTCTTAAGTTCTCCGATGCGCTCAACAAACAATGAGATGAAACTACAACCCTGGTGCTGATGCACAACTGAGCAGGACTAAAGCATATGATACAGAATGTAGACATCCACTTAGAGGTGTCAAATGGGCGGGTCGTCCAATGGTTGCCTATGTCCATATACAAACGGGCTTAATATGGACAAACCCATTTTTTCCATTGGTTTTTATTGGACAAAATGTGGAAGACCATTAAGAAAATGGTCTTTGTTGGTTTTGGTCTTTATGGACGTGGACTGTCCAATGGTCCCAAAACCTAGGGTTTCTAAAATTTAAGTTTTTCCGCTAAAATCGTAAAATCGATTTTTTCGCTTAAATTTTGATATCAAATTTTCCCGCCAGAACCAGAAAATCGAGTTTTTCCGTCAGAACCGCAAAATTGAGTTTTTCTTCAAAACGCAAAATCGAATTTTCCAGTCAAAACTGCAAAATTAAGTTTTTCCGCCAAAACCGCAAAAT
>NC_027752.1:10838779-10847772 GCF_000695525.1 Brassica oleracea var. oleracea
GCAAAACCGAAAAATCGAGTTTCTCTGCCAAAATCAGAAAATCTAGTTTTTCGCCAAAACCGCAAAAATGAGTTTTTCCGTCAAAACTGCAAAATCGAGTTTTCCCGTCAAAACTGCAAAATTAAGTTTTTCCGCCAAAACCGCAAAATCAATTTTTCCCGCCAAGACCGGAATTGTTGTACTTATGAACTTATGTATTGTTGTACTTTTGAATTTATGGATGAATTTTAATTTTATGTACTTGTATATATAATTGTAGGCTAATAAATTAAAATTTAAAATTTCTTATATGGTCATTATGGACCCCATGGCAGTCCATGAAAATATGGGTGTTAGTGGGTATGGTCCTTAATGGACATGGTTCTTAATGGACATGGTCACTCTCTGTCCGCAAACAATAAATGGACAAATGGATATGAGTTAATGGACATGGGCTCGCCCAGTTTACAGCTCTACATCCACTCCATTATTTCCCAAACATCATAGGCCAATAAGAGAAAGTACATATACTCACTCTAATTCGAACAATGGTATTTTGATCTCCTAGAAAATTAAAAAAAATAAAACAGAACTTGCCTGGAAATTATGAGCAGCCTGAGGATCATTGGGGTTCTTATCTGGATGTACTTGGCGTGCCTGTAAACACACAAGACAAATCAGCATCCCGAAATGTCTTTTATAACTCTGATAAACCTAAACCATTACATAAACTTGTTGTGTCCGTTACAAACTCAAATCATCACTTTGTAAACTAATGATCGCATCTCATGAGAACCCAAATCAACCCCATAGCTAAAACTCACCCGATTCCAAGAAAAAAATTAGAGATTCGATTTGGAAGAAAGACAAAAAAAAAATGACCTTGATGTAGTAAGCTTTCTTAATCTGGGTCTCCGTAGCTGTGGGGCTAACGCCGAGCACGTCGTAATACTCCGTCTCTTTCACCATTACTGTTTATGATTCTCCGATCACGATCTGTACCGTCTGAATCTCAACAGTCCGATCACAACGAAGCTCTCAAACTTTCTTCTCTGGCGAGTCGCGAAAACACACACCACGTGCCCGCCTATTTCAACACAAACCGCTTCTTTCTTTTAATTGACCGTTTTTTTTTTTGAATTGGTCTCTTTCTTGGACGTTTCTATTCGCCACGCGTTTTCCCCGTCAGCGTCTGTCTGCCTTTTTTAATTTCATTTTCATTTGTCTTAATCTTTTATCTTACAGATTAAGGAGAGCTATTTAAATAGGGGAAATAAAGATTACAAGGTTTCTCTGTAATTTATCACACATTTATTTGTTTTAGGTTAGTGTCGACTTTCTGATTTCGCCTTTGTGACAATGTCGTTTGAATAAAAGTGACAGGACTGATCAATACAAATGACCTTTACGTTTTTTTTCTTTTTACCTTTTTTTTTTAACGAGGGATATACAGAACCTACGGAAGAGTCCATACTAATCCAAGAGGAGATGCAGCCCAAAGATACATCCTCTCTCCATATATGCAAATAGACCCTAAAGCATATGTCTATATTCGTGTCGTGTCCATAGACATCATGATATAGTTCTCTCTAGCAGGGTTCGAATTCGCAACCTGGATGCAGGAAGGAACCCGTCTTTATCATTGGGCCAAGATGTTTCGGACAATGACCTTTATGTTTTTATGAAAGTTTTATAAGGTTTCTAGTTAATTCCAAGAGCTTTCTATATGGTCAGTCACTTCCAGCTTCAGTATTTACGAGTTTTGCATGCCTCCATTAATGTTGTTGCTTTTGTTAAGAAGATGCATGCTTTGTTCTTTAAGTCATGCGCAAACTAATTACGCCTTGGACTATATATTTGAGAATTACATCTTGAGATTTTGTGGTTACTACTCTTTGGTGAGACACGTGCAGCTTCATGTTGACATGTTTCATATATTATATGGAAGATTAATACTAGTAATCAAATTCCTATCTTCATGAAGAAACATTTGATTTGTATATATATAGCCTTCAACCCTCTTGCTCTTAAAAGGTAAACACCATCGTGCACGACTGATTGATCTTAATTAACTCTTTCAAGGGAAAACTTTCTGATAAGCGTCTAAGTACTCTTCTTGCTTATCGGAACATATACAATCTCAAGTCACCAATTGATGCCTTGAGCCATCAAATCTAGAGAACAAGCTCTCTGAATCTGTCTTCTTGAAGAGATGAACTCAACAATCCAAATGAGCAAGTCTCTCAAAACCGATAAACAACAAGAAAGGTAAAGCTTCTCTTTGTATTCTCACTCATCCTCTATTCTCTAACTGTCATCTCCTTTCTTCTTGCCAGCTCAGCAACTCACAGCCACGTCACCTCTAGTATTTAGTATCTATCAATTTCGTAGCCAAGTAATATTCTTGATTTTGTTAAAAGGCTGTTGTACGGTATTATTTGAAAAAAAAAAATCGTATATAGAACCACATTACGAAAGAGTGATAGACCCTCCTATTTCTCTTTGCATCAAAACATAGAATCATAATACTGATTCTGATAATTAATCATATATTAAATGATTCTTGCAATTCCTGTAAACACCACAAGGAACATAAAAATCTAGCATGTTCATTTTGGGCTTGTTAACTCATTCAAACATCTCTCAACATTCAGTGTGGAATGAGCGTACGTAAGCTAAATGATGTCTTTAATAAGCCACTTTCGTGCACCTTATACTTTTTAAATTATGTTTGTATGGTCGCATGGGTTAGACATCACAAAATGCTTGTTAATTAGTATATTTCTGTATAAGCTACTAACTAAATGCGATACGCGCGACCACGCCTCTGCAACGACTGATCAACAAAACATTATTTGAAGAATCCATGTTCACTTTATTTTGAAGTCATGTTATTAAGAGTTTGCGAACTAGTACTCTTTGTATTTTGCGCTTCAGAGTTAACCACGTTGATTATTTAAAATTTTGAACGTGACGTCCATGAAAAGAAACGGCAAGAGATTTTTGGGGGTTTGGCCGAAGCTCGCGTTTTGTCATGTAGTTCTTGTCGTTTTAGCATAAAAAGCTAAACACAAATACGACGAGACGTGTGAACGAAAGGCTGTGCGGTTCGTATGGTTTTAATACAAAAAGGAAAAGCTGGAAGATGCTTGTGCCATTTGTTTAATCCAGTTACAAGCTTCATTTTCTCGAAACACTTCAAAACTAAATAGAAGTGAATACAAGTATCAAACACAACATACCAACAAATTCATGCAAAGACAAATATCTCGATCTTAATTTTGTTATTTTGTTTGTTCTTAAGCAGAATGTTGGATTTTGTTAACAGTTATGTTTGGAAGCTAATGGTTTTGATCAATATGATTTAACTTATCCACCGTCCATTTAACTATTATAAAACCAGCTAGGTTTAACCAAAATACATTAGAATCAATTTATTTGTGTATTTTTTTTTTAAATAATCAGTTGGTTGTTGTGGTGCTATATATGTTGCTCTACCGATATATGCATAAATTCTGTTACTCTATAATTTATACTATTATTTTTCAAAACTTACTGATGATTTGAATATTATTTTGGGAGCGCGGAAATTTCGACCGTGTGTGTTATATTATATGTTAGTATAACTAAGTTAAAGATTACATCAAAAGAGTTTCAAGAAATGAAGAGAAAGAAAGACATTCACTATCCTCATTTTCTTATGGGAAGATAAGATTGTAATTGATGCCTATGGCCTATAAGATATGCGTATAATTTGCATCCAGCCCATAAAGTTGTGTCGAGAGTTCAAAAGTAATTGGTTATATTTCTATTTTCGTTTGATCAAAGCGAGAAATAAAAAGATGGAAGATAATTGTACAATCAAATGAAAAAAGTAGGGAGCATTTGGGGTTAAATCACAGGCGTAATGATTTAAGAATAATAATCACCATCATTATCTCGTTATATAATTCTCACTTTACTACTTTTTCTCTTTATTTTTTAATGTATCTTTGCTTGTGAATTTTTGTTAGTTCATTTTTACTGTTTTTTACCAGTAGAGCATTATTTCCCGTGACAAAAATGATGACACTTTTTTAGAACCCTTCATTATAATTGCTTAACCCTCCTGTAAATTACCTGTCTTCCAATCTTATTCTTGAACTAATAAACCAGTAAGTTTGGTCTACACAAAAAGATTAGCCAATCTGATCTTTTCATATAAAAGTCTAGTAATTCAGATTCAAGAAAAATAGTTACGGACCGAGAGCATCTCCAAAACAAGCTCTATAACTTTAAATATAGAGTTTTTTGCTCTTCAAGGAACTTCAAAATTTAAATTTTAAAATTTAATATGAAGTTTCACTACTCAAATTTAAAGTTTCATCTTTTTATTTGCATCTTGGTCCTTATAATTAATTATACACCACATTTATAATTCTTAAGTATTTTTTTATTTATCATTTTAATCTTTAATACTTTTGTATATCTTAAATATTTCAAATTTATTTCTATAAATTTAAATTTTACACATAAGATTAAATAAAAATTTAAAAATAAGATTTATAATATTTTAAAACTAGAATTAGATAATAAGAATATTACAAAAGAAACTTAATAAATTTTTTTTTTTAAAAGATACATGAAGACATAATTATTACACAAATTTGAATATTACAACAACACTAATAGTCTAGTAAATTTGCTCTAGAACTTCTAAAATATTGTTCAAACAAATTATGTGTATCCGAAGATAGAGCATTACATAAATGATTTTATGTAATGATATGGTATTTTTTTGTAGTTTAATATTTAATTAATTATTTCTATTTATAATTTTATATTTTAGTATAAGATTTTATTAATTAATATTTTTATAGTATTTTATATATATGCTAGTTATTTATAATTTTTTTATAGATTTATATCAATTATGACAGATATGAAGACCATAACATAAATTACAAATAATTTTGAAATTAAATTTGAAGTTTTGTTTTGGAGAAGAACATTATAAAACTTCAAATATAAAATTTTGCAAACTCTAAAATAGAGAGTCTTTTTAGAGACGCTATTCCCGTGGTAAATATGTCTTTTAAATGCAAACTTGTACCTTGTGGTATTCATAATTCAAAAACAAGTAATTTTGATTATCGTTTTTAATCTAGTATAGTTATGGAAAGATTAATAAATTAAAAACACTTCTCAAAACTTTTCAAATCTTCTCCATTTGTTCAACACAGGCACACATAAAAGTAAAAACAGACAGAGCCACTCACTGCACACATATCAAAATACTCCTCTTTCTAGTATCTCTCTCTGTCTCTTTTATTTTTCTTCTCCCTAAGCTCCCATAGGCACACTAAACCTCTCTTTTGACCTAGTGTGAGTGAGTGAGAGAGAGGCCTGCAAAGATAAAAAGGGCAGACATCATTGAAGCTCTTTACTTCTTTTTTTTGTTCACAATCTCTTAACCTAAGCTTCTCCTCATTTCAAGCAAAAAATGGTTTCATCTCAGCAACGTCTCTCTTTCTCCTCCTCAAAACTGGCCTTCTTCTTCTGCATCCTCTCTCTCTTCTCTCGTCCTTCTCTTTCCGCCTCATTTCTCGTCGATGGCGTCTCTGTCTGGAAAACTCCCGTTGTTCATGTCGGCGACTCCGTTAGTAAGTGTACAAGATCAGTCTTTTTTTTTTTGGCTAGATTTTCTGTTAAATTAACGGTTTTCTGCTGCTTTGCCTCCAGTTTTCAGACATAAGTACGGAAACGATCTATACATCTTCAGGACAAAAGATGCATTCCATGTCTGCGACTTTACTCAAGCCACTCTTCTTACCAAATCTAACTCCACTTCCTTCACGGTAATACATATCTCTTTCTCACATTCTTCACATTTCACTTAGTTCGTTACAAAATGTGAAAATTTTCTAGTAAAGGATGTGAATTTATTCTGAGGTTTCTCTGAATTTTCATAAAGTTTTGATCTTTACAAGTCTCCTTTTTTTTCCTCTGTGTTCTTGAGATTGACAAAGAAACCTCTTCCCCTGTTTTTCTCTGTTTTATGTCTGAAACCCTCTTTTCCTCATTAAATTAATAAGTTTCAGTGAATTATTAAGTAGAAACTGAAATCCGATGCTTTGTTCTGACAACAGAATTTAAAATTGATTAAACTAATGGTTTGACACACAAAAAGTCATAATGTTCAAGGCTCAATGATAATCAAAGTGTAAGAAGCATCTCAACTACTAGTCTACTAATCCTCCTTAAAAGTTCAAAGTTTCAAACTTTAACATTCACATTAATATTTGTTCAAAGAAAAAAAAAACATTCACATTAATATTATCCGTTTTATTTCCTCAATTTCATGAAGATTATTTTCTCATTACATTGACAATCAGACACATGAATGACTTCATCTGTTTTATCTTTTCGTCATTAGTTAACTGTATTACCAAATACTAAACTCCAACTATGATGGTCTTTTCTGACAAAAATAATTGAAAAGTTGGTTAAACTAATGGGTTAATACACAAAAGTCATGTGCTCAGGGCTCAATGACAATCACACTAGTCGATAAGAAGCAATTAAACCTTCTAAGTTTTCAAACTGACATTTGTAACTTTCACTCTAACGCAGTGGTACCCATCAAGACCAGGCTCCTACTACTTTTCCTTCACAAACAACACATCTCTTCCCAAAACCTGCCAACTCAACCAGAAGCTCACAGTCCAAGTCATCCTCACAGCCGCATCTTCGCCCTCACAGCCACCAACACCTGCCATAGCTCCTGGTCCAGTCTCGGAAGGAGGAGATGTCTCATCTTCTCCTTCTTACCCATGGCCACTAGGTCCAAGAGAAGGTTCAGCTTTATCTCCAGGACCATCTCCTTCAGAGATCACATCAGTGACGGTTCCTGGAAAAGATGGTGTTCCGTTCATTAACAGTAATCCGGCTGTTCCACTTCCCACCGGAGAAGTGGACTCTACTTCCTCCATTAACCCTTTACCCACTTCCACAAACTCAGCACAGCAGGTATACACACTCATTGCAACAACAACAACAACAACAACAACAGGCTAAAAGATTATTGCTTTATTGAAATGTTTGATGGTGCGTGTGTGTGTGTGCAGGTAATGATGGCAGTAACGGTGAAGCTAGTTCTGTGTTGTGTAGCCATGTTTCTTCTCCTGTAGAGAGAATATTAGTAGCTTTTTCAATGGATGAATGATTACGTTTTCTCATCTTATATGCTAATTACAACTTAACTTTGATCTCGTAATCATTCATTCATTCATTTATTCATTCTCCCTTTTGCTTTTCTCTTATGGTTAGGATGTCTTATTGTTAGAATGTTAGGTCGCTTATATCTTGTAATGTGCATCTTTTATAAAGTAATGTGGCTTCTTTCTAATGTTTCAGTGGTCTCCACTAGCTACGGACTCACTCAAATGTCTCAGATTTCTTTTCAGAGTTTTTGGTCCCCACTAGATAAAAGTATAAGCATATTATAAAGTACTGTGTCCTTTTTTTCTTTTGCTTTCTTGATTTCAGAACAAGAAACATAGTGGAACATTAGGTTTAAAATCATGTGAAGGTTTCTGTGAACAAGATTCTCTCAAGCTTTTTGCAATAACAGAATTAAATGAATAGTTGTATTATAGAGTAGCCGTTGTTTCCCGTGAATGTAAGAAGACAATCAAGTAACAGAGAGAAAGAGGAAGGAAACAAATGAAACTAGCCGACCGTTGAGTAATGAATGTGCACTTGTGACTTGTGACTTGTGGGCTCTTCATAGAGGAATTGCAATTCATGTGACTAATGCAGTTAAAGCTGATTCTTAAAACACGATAATGACAAAGTAGTATAAAATTTTACTTCTTATTTCATATTGCTCCAAGACAAAGCGAGGGTTGTGATCTTTAACTCATTACAAACAAACAATTGAACCGAAGATTAACTTCATGTGAGGATTTAGTTTTTGTATTTTTATACATTTTCTTTACAGAACTCAATGATCCAGCAGTGATAAGCGGGACAAACGAACTTGCACTTGGTGAAACCAGAAGCTGCAGCTAGAGCTTCAAACTCAGCTCGTGACCTCTCTTTCCCACCAGAACATTGGGTGAACATTAACATGTCCATGTCAAAGGCAATGCTTGCATTGATGTCTCCATTCTCAGCGTCATCAGGCGTGACTAGTTCTATGACAACAACTTTACCATTCTCAGGTAGTGACTTCCAACAGTTCTTAAGAATTTTAACGCAATCTTCATCAGTCCAATCATGAAGTATACGCTGTAAAACAATTTTGATCCCATACGTAAGTACAAAATATAAGTATACATACACTTTTTAAGAAGTATAATAAGATGGTTGATGGACTTACTTTCAAGATCATGGCATCTCCTTTTGGAACATCCACGAACATATCTCCGTGGACATGTTCCACCCCAGGGTAAGAAGGTGCTTGTGCCAAGGCACAAGTCAGGTCAAAGTTGATACCCTTAATATTAGGATACTTAGAAGTAACAACACCGAGTGTGTTTCCAACTCCTCCTCCAACATCAACCAACACATTCACATCTTTGAAGCCTTGGTAAACTTCAAGAGCCTTCTTCACAACCGCAATTGTAAATCCGGTTTGATTAAAGAGCTTGCTAAATCTCTCATCTGTTCCCATATAGTCGAAGAGTTTCATGCCGCCATGTGCACGACCAAACGCATCTCCTCCTTCAAGCACCACATCTTTCAACTGTCCCCTGAGAATATAGTATATCAACAACGTAAGATTCATTCTGTTTTTTTTTTTTTTTTGTTTTTTTGAAAATGTATAATTGTTACCATGTACTGAGGAAGACACTGTCGAAGTTTACAATGACTTGAGAAGCTAAGGATCCAATATCTTGAATGTTATCTTTCAAGAAGAACCTGCAAATTGGCTCGGCTCTGTAGACCCTCTCGCCCTTTCCGGCTTGGACCGTACTGCACTTGACCATGGAGTAACTAGCGAGGAGACGGAGCATCCGGTCTAGCAAAAC
>NC_027752.1:10847872-10880826 GCF_000695525.1 Brassica oleracea var. oleracea
AAGCCTTGGTAAACTTCAAGAGCCTTCTTCACGACGGCAATAGTGAATCCAGTCTGGTTAAAGAGTTTACTGAATCTCTCATCTGTACCCATATAGTCAAAGAGTTTCATGCCACCATGCGCACGGCCAAATGCATCGCCTCCTTCTAGCACCACATCTTTCAACTGTCCCCTATAATTTATGTATCAAAAAGATAAGATTTCATAAAGATTCAAAAATTGATGGAAAAATTTGTTACTAAGATGAATTTAGAAAATTTACCAGGTCTTGAGGAAGACGCTGTCGAAATTGACAATGACTTGAGAAGCAAGGGATCCAATATCTTGAATGTTATCTTTCAAGAAAAACCTGCAAATTGGCTCTGCTCTATAGACTCTCTCTCCCTTCCCGGATGTGACGTTACCACACTTGACCATGGAATAGCTAGCGAGTAGGCGAAGCATCCGGTCCAACAAAGCCGGGGCCTCAGGGTTACATGGTGTAGTTGGTAGCCTACTCGCTATCTCTGATGGTGAGAGGAAGGAGTCGATGCTACTGCTAGTAGCTTCGGCATAGAGAATGTCAAAAACACCGAGCTCGAGGGAGGCCTTAAGAACCATTGGGAAGGCTGCGGCATTGGCTAGTCTCACGGCCATCAAACCCAACTCATTATCATCATCAATAACAGTTTGGGTTTTGAAGTTAGCGCTTAAGGTTTCTTCAATAAGGATTCCCATCTTTTTTCCCTTTTTTTCTTTCTTTCTTCTCCTTGAATGTAACTTGGTGATCACACTGATCAGAGGCGAGAGAGAGATGGAGAGTGTGTGTGTTTTCTTTGTAGTGTTGGGATGATAATTTAGTGTATTCCTGATGCAGCTCCGTTTCTCCTTTTATAGCTAAAGCTTAGATAGTTTAATATAAATATATTATTGTTGGCCTGCCGGTCCATCTTGGGCGCTGAATATATATGAAGTACCGCAGAAATGATTGCTGCTGAAATCTTGTTCAAGTGAGTGGATTTAGTCAAAGTTCAAAGCATAGACTTAATCTAATTTCATTACTATATCCTTGTGTTCCAAGTCCACAAACCATTTATACAAAAAGAAACAAAGATAATCATTTTTTTTGTAACTAATCATATTCTTGTTTTATGTATTTATTCAGTTTGATCGATATGGATAACATTATCAATTACAAATTATAATATACTACAACGGTGCATAGCAACCACTTGGTCTACAACGGTATTATATCTTCAGATTTTCTATCAGCTACCGTTTTAAAAATTGTTTCTAACCTTTCAGATATATCAATTAATTAATTAATCCAAAAAATTAATTCATCGGAAGATCAAAAGATAAACTTCTCATTTTCGTGCCTCTCGTAAGCTTTTGAGTGAAATAAATATTTGATATAGACCGGGATGTATTTTTTTGTAAATGTTTTGTTAATTATTTTCATATAAAGGTTTTGTTAGGGTGATGTTTTTTCCTGGCTGTGTCCATTTTGGCTGCGCTAATGTGTCGGTCAAGACTCAAGAGTGAAGACAATCGTGGCCATGGCATAGCCGAAATTTACCCAAAGAAAGAGTACTTAAATAAATGTGATAAGGTTCTCAAGGTGTTAAAAAAAAAAAGTTCTCAAATTATATTGGACTTGTCAACTTAAATAGTTTAAAGCATTTTTTTATTTTTAGGATATAATATTATTTCTACAAAAAAAAGATATGAAATAAGGTGACAATTATATTCTCAATTTCTCAGAACAGAGAAGCTGATTTCCTAGCTAAGCAGACCCTCAAGCCCCATGTTTCTTTTCCTTATTTACCTGTGGGCTAGGCTTTGGGACTGAGCCTTATTTGCTTCTACTTTCAGCTTCTTAATCCGTTGATAAAAATAAAAAAATTCTCATTCCGTCGTCAAAGTTTATTCTCATCCCAAATGGGCGGGGGGTCAACCCTTTGGGAATGGCTATTAGTCAATTTCTTTATTAATTTATCATCGATACCACATAAGTTCGGCCCATATATATTAATCTCTTTTGTATTTGGCCCAGTTAAGTTTATTGTATAAAGTGATGGTAGACAAGGATTGTGCTAAATTTATTCTAGATTTAAACAGAATACAGTATTTGTTATATCACTCGAAACTGATTTGCACAAAACCTTTTATTTCCAGCCCACAAGAAAATACATCTATCCAAATTCTCATAAATGCCTACGCACAGATTAACTAAAATGTCGTACTAATTAGTAGACCTGGGACTTATTATCCGAGATTCGGATTCGATCCGAGATCCCCTCCGAAAATAGGATATCCGGAGTGCCCAGATCCGAATCCGGATAGTAAAATCTTGGATCCGGATATTTTAATTTTTAGGTCCGGATATCCGGATCCGGATCCGTATTTTTAAAATACATTAAATTTTTAAATTTTATTAATATTTATATTTGATATATTAATATTTATACATGAATTAATCTTATAATATTATATTTTAGTTTTTACAATATTATAAACATATATAAATATATTTATAAATATTTAATTTATGTATTATATTAAAAAATTAGTATTTTTTGTTAAAAAAAATTATTTTTAATTATTTTGACGGATCCGGATCCGGATCCGGACATCCGCGGATAATAGAATATCGAGACGGATATCCGAAACCCGGATATCCGGAAACCACGAATCCGGATCCGGATATTAAGTCCACGGATCCGGATACCCTAAATTTTCCGGATATCCGGATTCGTCCCAGGGCTACTAATTAGTAACAATATATATATATATGCTGAGTTTATGTGATTCAGCGTTTCATGAGTAGGACTAGTCCGACCACACTAGTAAAGTTCAAATCCATATATCCATCATTATCAATATAAAAGGCATGCACAACTACATTATTTTTTCACTACATAAGGATCAGTATTCACATTATGCTTATTTTGGATCAGAATTTTCGAAACCAGATTACAAATGCCATTAAAATAAGGCCGTTTACAAATTCAATATTCGCGAAAGTTAAAACGTGCTGGCATATATGTTCGTAGGCAACTACGTATGCATGCATACATATGAATTGTCATAATACGTAGATTTGTATGTTTTTGTTAAATATAATGAATATAATGTAGAATTGTGTATCTCTCATTCATCCACCAAGAAGTGTTTATATACAACATCCTTAACATAACCTAGCTAGGAAAAGGAAATACATACATCGTATAAATCTCAAGAATATAGGAAACTTTATATTTAACCAAATCCCAATACTTCCCCTCAAGTTGGCAATGACGGTGTCCGAATGCCTAACTTGGACAATAAGTAATCAAATGTAGGTGTAGGTAATGCCTTTGTTAGGAGATTCGCAGGTTGATGCTTAGTAGAGATATGTTCTGTCGTGAGAAGCTTGGATTGAACGGCATCACGTACTGTATGACAATTATTCTCAACATGTTTCGTCCTTTCATGGAGGACATGATTCTTGGCGATGTAAGTGGCCGATTGACTGTCACAAAACATATGCATTGGTTGGTGATGAGAAAAACCGAATTGAGACAGCAGACGCTTAAGCCACTTTAGCTCACACGTAGTATCAGCCATAGACCGGCATTCCGCTTCAGCGGACGAGCGCGAGACAGTACGCTGCTTCTTTGTCTTCCAAGACACAAGAGAATCACCAAGGAGAACAACATAGGCACTCAATGACCGGCGGGTAATTGGGCAAGCAGACCAATCAGCATCGCAGTAAGCAGTAAGTTGCAAATCACAAGAAGAAGATAGCATAATACCCTGATCCGGAGTCCCTTTCAAGTAACGTACAACCCTCAAGGCAGCCAGCCAATGATCCTCGCGAGGCCTTTGCATAAACTGAGAGAGGAGATGAACAATATAACTTAGTTCAGGTCTAGTAAAAGTCAAGTATATGAGGCGACCAACGAGGCGTATGTACTTGTCGGGATCAGTAAGCCACGGGCTTTTAGACAGTGGAAGCTTGTGATTAAGCTCAGTCAGGACTGGAGATGGTTTAGCACCTAGAAGGCCACATTCTGCAACAATGTCTAAGGCATATTTTCTCTGCGACGCAAAGATACCTTCAGGTCCTCTAGCAACTTCGAGACCGAGGAAGTACTTGATTTTTCCCAAGTCTTTCATCTTGAAGTGCTTATTAAGGTAGGTTTTAAACCGCTGAATTGTAGAAACATCGTTGCCTGCAATAATGAAGTCATCGACATAGACCAGTATATGAAGACATATATTTCCTTGGATAAGTGAGAAAAGAGAATAGTCTTCATAACTCTGAGTAAAACCGAAGGCAAGAAGTGTAGTACTGAGCTTCGAGAACCAGCACCGAGGAGATTTCTTCAAACCATAGAGTGATTTAAGAAGCCTGCAGACTTTGGATGGATCAGTAGATCGGAAGCCTGGTGGTAATTCCATGTAGATTTCCTCCTCTAAGTCCCCATGTAAAAATACGTTGTGGACGTCCATCTGATGTACCTCCCAACGCTTTGCTGCTGCTAGCTTAAGTAGAAACCAAACAGTATTCATTTTTGCTACAAGAGCAAATGTATCTTTGTAGTCACGACCTTCCTTTTGTCTATTTCCATGAGCCACCAGTCGAGCTTTGGGTCGCTCGATTGTACCATCAGCTCTATATTTGTTCGAATAGAGCCATTGACAGCTAATGGCCTTCTTCCCCGGGGGTAAGTTAGTGACGTCCCAAGTATGGTTGTCTTCTAAGGCGGTGACCTCTGCTTTCATAGCGCCTTTGAAGCGTTCATCAAGTATTGCTTCGTTAAAGGTTGCAGGAATGTAATCCGAGGTCATCTGAGCAAGAAAGGCCTGATGTTTCTCTGAAAAAACAGAGGAAGACAAGTAGTCAGCGATGGGATACAATGTCTTACCTGAGACCGTTGGTAGAGAACTCTGATCAGACGAAGATGGAACGTGAGTGGGGTTTGTAGTTGTAGTATGAGTCACGAAATTCTTGAGTAGGATGGAAGGCTTTTTAGCACGATGAGTACTTCCAATAAACCCAGAGACTTATTGTGGTCAGTCTGTTCTGATTCTGAAGTTGATGTCATAGGTAACACGGCCTGAGTCGGAGATGTAGTTGGAGACAGAGGCAGTGGATCAGAAGTCATAGGAGTAGTAGGTGACGTCGAAGGAGGTAGAGTCTCAGTAGCAGAAGAAGAGTTTAACTCATTTGTAGAAGGAGTTGTTACAGGTAGAAGAGACAAGTCTGTGGGCTCAACAGAAGTACTAGGCTACGACGCGGGCGTGCTCCCCCTAGATTGCAAAATCGGGAGTAGTCAATCGTCCATTGCGTCCTCTTGCATAACTGGTGGTGTAACATACTCTGTATCAGGGAGCCCTGGAAACTTGTCTTCGAAGAAAAGAACATCACGGCTTATGAAGAATTCATTTGTTTCGGGATCGTATAGTCTCCATGCTTTCTTGCCAAACGGGTAACCCACAAACAAACACTTGCGACTTCTAGCACCAAATTTATCTTTATCTCTCGCACGCCTATGTGCATACGCAAGACACCCAAAAATGCGAAGTTGATCAAAGACTGGAGGTTTATCGTGAAGCACCTCATATGGCGTTTTGCCATCTAAAACCTTCGTAGGAGTACGGTTAATAAGATGAGCAGCGGCCAAAATACTCTCTCCCCAAAACGTGGTAGGACGACGTGCTTGGAAGAGGCAAGCACGGGCCACATTTAGTATATGCCGGTGTTTCCGTTCGACACAGGCGTTTTGTTGTGGAGTATCAATGCATGAAGTTCGATGCACAATTCCCTACTCTTGAAAATATTTGCGAAGGACTGCAAATTCTGTACCATTATCTGTGAAAATCATACGAACTGGACGTCCGAATTACCTTTCAGACATGGCACATAAGTTCTTAAGTAGGGTAGCAACTTCTGATTTTTCAAGCATTAAATATGTCCATACTGCGCGAGAGAAATCATCCACTATAGTAAGAAAGTATACGGCACCACAAGATGCTGGTGTGCGATATGGTCCCCAAACATCACAATGAATAGGTTCAAAAGGTGCATAACCTTTATTAAGACTATCGGGAAAGACCCGTCGAGTTTGTTTAGCTTGAAAACAAATATCGCATTGACTAGAATCAGGAAATCTATAACAAGAGATTTAAAAGCCGGTAATGTAGATAGAATTTTGTATGACGGATGTCCAAGACGACGATGCCATAGAAGAATCTGAAGACTTTGTAGCCCCATGAACTCGTGCAACTTTAACTCCCGTAAAGTAGTAAACCCCCTCAAGTTCTTCACCTACTCCAATCAGAGTCCTCTAAAAACGGTCCTGTAAAATTTGGAAACACTGATGAGAGTGCAATGAAAGTCGGGAACGTAAAGGACATCATGCAACATGTAATATTTGCTAAGTCGCAAAGTTCCTTGTTTAGTAACCGGAGAGTTACGACCATTAGGACATAGAACTGATGAAGTAGTTATGTCATGTACGTCATGTAGTAAGGCGAGATCGCCTGTCATGTGGTGTGATGCTCCTGTGTCAATAATAACATCAGTGAGAGTAGTTTTACCTGACAAACGTTCGGACGAGAGGTTGCTATGTTGGTTTTGTAGAAGTGTGATCAAAGAAGCAATCTGGTCGGCTTTGATAGAAGTTGATGCCTGAGTTGCATTTGCACGACCGCGACCACCACGGCCTCTGCTTGAGTTGGAACGACCTCCACGTCCACCACGAGTACCAGAGACGGAATTGTTTTGTCTCTCAAGATACCATTCCGGAAACCCATGTACTAGAAAGCACTCAGAAATATCATGCCCCGTCCTGCACAATGTGTGCACGTACGAGATGGATCCCTGGAGCGTGGAGGTGTAGAGTTGCAGACCGAAACAGACAGATCCTCATCTATGATCCGTGACCTAATAGACATAAAGCGTGAATCATCAAGACCAAAGAGGAACTTGTGAACACGAGCATCTTCTTTGTCTTTTTCAATCTCAGCAGCCGCAGCACAGGTACACGTACGTATAGTTTTGAGGTTCTGGAGTTCCTCCCATAGTTTCGTGAGCCTGCCGTAGTATTGTAGAACAGATTGGCTGTCTTGCTTGCAGTTAGTAATAGCATCCTGGAGTTGATGAACTCTAGTCCCATTCTTGACAGAGAAACACAATCTCAAAGATTCCCACAGTTTGTGAGCATCCGGTACGTGCGCAACCGTCGAACGGACTTTTAAATCAATTGACGTACGAATCCAACCGACGATCATTGAATTTGCTGCCAGCCACCGTGCTAAATCTGGACTATCCTCTGATGGTTTTGATATTGTTCCATCAATAAAGCCAAGTTTCTGCTTAGTTTGTAGAGAATTTCGAAGCTCTGTCGACCACTCCGGGTAATTGTCATGAGTTAGAAGGACAGATGTGATAAGCGCCCCGGGGTTATATGACGGATGGAGGTGATAAGGTGATAGATCCGGAGGAACGCCTTGAGTTGCGGAAGGAGAAGTAGGAGTAATAGACATCTAGAACGATGAATTTAGAAGTAGAAGAAGAAAGAAATCAAACGTTGATGAGTTTGACTAAAAGGAAATTTTGGTAAGATCTTAATTAGCTCTGATACCATATAATGAATATAATGTAGAATTGTGTATCTCTCATTCATCCACCAAGAGGTGTTTATATACAACATCCTTAACATAACCTAGTTAGGAAAAGGAAATACATACATAGTATAAATCCCAAGAATATAGGAAACTTTATATTTAACCTAATCCCAATATTAAACAAGTGATAATGATGGTCAAGTATGGTGCTCTTCGTGTGGCAACCACACTCGTCCCTCTTTCTTTATATTAAATCCAACTCTCTCCATTATTTTATCTCTCTATAAAACTTATTTCTTAATTAGTGCTATCCAGAGCCGTGCCTCCACGGTGACAAATGAAGCGTTCGCTTATGGCATCAGTTTTTAAGAAAATTAATTAGGGCATCTTTCATTACTTTCTTTTATGACATTTTTCATTAGTTATTATTTTGATTAAATCATCTTATTAATTATATTATTTGAATCCAACATAATATTATATAGTTTATGTTTTGAAGGTTTTTACTAATTTAGATAAGCTTAATACATGCTAGATGAAAAGAATCAGCGAAATTTTGACTATTATGGTTACAAGCATCAAACATGTGCTGGAAACGTTTTTTCTGAATCCATGTACCAGAGCACACAAAATTTGCGTCAACATTTGAAACTTAATTAATTAAATTGTAAAAATCATGGTTATAGTTTACCTCATACCGCCGGTTATTCATCTGGATAAACCAATCAAGCCTGCTCCAACTACATGTCATGCCCCTCTTAACAGAACATGATCGTGTTTTGAGCATGATCAGTACTCACCATTGTTTGCTTTTTGATGGGCAAGCACATATATTAAATTGGTGCCTTTGGTGGAAATGATGTTGTATGAAGATGAATGGCATTTGATTTAGATCTAATTGCAACGACGGGTCTAGAGGATTTCTATGTTACATGAATCGGAAAAGTGGAAATAGTCCAATTATGAATACCTTAAAAAGAGCTTGAAAACCTAAGAAGGGAGATGTTACCTTTCCCCTTTTTGTCTTCTCCTCAGAGTTGACCATGTAACTACAAAGAGAAAGAGACATCGAAGATTCAGAATTTAAATATACGAACTCTAGAAATTTTTAAACTACCAAAACCATAAATGAAAAACAATCATTGAGATATTCCATTACTTGAGTTCCACATTATAGTTGCGTGATGCAATATCAGAATCACTAATATTTTGGGCAACAGTGAATAAGATGAAGCAATTTTGAATAAAATGAATGGCTTCTAAAACTAAATTTTACCTTTAAGCTACTTGGATGCTGAAAAATAAGTTATATTTACTCGGTTTGATGAGAAAAGGCCACCGAAGTTCGATTTGCTCGGCTATGAGTGTTGTGTTTGGACGGTTGTTACTGTTTAAGGCCGTTTCTTCAGGAACAATCAAATGTGGGAGAAAAGTAGAAGATTAAGAAGAAGGTTATGATGAGGGATGGGAGATGGTCGTTCTTGATTCATTGATGAAAGGTTTTATTAAATAAGAGGAAAAGAAAAGGAGTTGAAAGTAACGGCAACGCTCAAAGAAAATTGAGAAGTGGAAGAGACGAAACATATCGACAGTCTTGAGTAGGAGAGTTGGTCTGGTGGGCTAACACAAAATACTAACAGGCCACGTAGAGGCCCGTTTTTGTGTTGAGTAAGTGACGTGGTAAATTAGAAGCATTTGATTGGTAGAATTTTTAGTCTGCCGTGAACACCCTCTCCATTGAGCATATCTCCCTTTTAGTATTGTTAGATAGTAGTTTTATGTCTACTTAATGACAATTTAGTAGTTTTAATAATAAAACAACTAGATAAAATAAATATTAAAAGTGTTAATATTAAAAAGTAAAATAAGAAAATATTAACTAATATTTGTGAACTGAAAAAATGATTCATAAACATTTGAAAATTTGGTTATCAATTTTGTAGAAAAACAATGGCAGGGTGGTCTAGTAGTGGTTGTGTTATGGTTATCAATCAAGCAGATTTGAGTATGATAGACGCCTGTCCCTTAATCATATTTTCTTAGTCAAATTTTTTTTTTGTAGAAAAATAAAATTATATTTATAACTTTAGAATGAATGTTTAATTTCTCATGTTTTTATTTTATTTTTTTGCTATACAATAATAGTATTTTATTAGTGTAAAATTTTGAAGCATTTTATTTTCGACCGCTTCTGTTGGTCATAAGACCATGATTAACCCGGGGTTTTTAGAATGAGGTTCTTAGTGGAAGTTAAGAAACTGTTTCTTAACTTTTAATTAAAAAAACTAAGAACCGGTTCTTAAAGTCCTTATTCACTACAAGAAAAGTAGAGAATAGCCACTAATTTTTTTGTAGCTATCGCTTAATTTTTGTAGCTATTTCACCGTTAGCTGCGGATAGCTACAAAAACAATTCGTTGACAATGGGCTTGTGGTTATTAGAAAAATGTGGCTATTTGTAGATGTGTATCCGCGACTCGGCCACAAACGATATTTGCGGCTATTTTGCCACAAAAAACCACAATATTAACCATAGCAAAGTTTCTACTGCTAGCCACATTCATAATTGTGGAATTTGAGACAAATAGCCACAACCGATTTGTAGCTCTGCTAGCCACAACATTGTCACAAAATAAGTTGTTACTATTATTTCTATAAATAGCCACAGACGTAATTGTAGATGTCATGATGTAAATAGCCACAATTAAATTTTGTAGCTATAGTTTCATAATTTTTAAAAAATTATTTATCATTTTTCTATTATTTAATTTTAAATTGTATTATATTAATTTTTTTGGAACCAATTTTTTTTTTAAACACAATAATTAACTAAATCATTCAAAATATCATTACAATTTTAAGCTAAAGAAATATTTACAGGTATATTAAAAACAAATATACAAATATATATTATGCAGTTGCTACCGGAACTTCTTCTTCGGCGAGCCACCCCACGGCTCCTCCTCTGCTTATGATTTTCGTCACTGCTTTTCATCGGAGCTCATTTTCTTATGAATCCCTACAGCCATGAGTTTTGTCCTCGTCTTCTTTCTCCAGCCGCGAGCTTCGTTATCGTAGTCTTCCTCCAACCATCAGCTTCGCCGTCCTTATCGTCGTCTTCCTCAAGCCATGGAATTCGTCAACATCTTCCTCCTTCCAAGTTTACTATTCATGGAGGATAAAGAAGAAGAAGTCATAAGTGATGATAACTGAAACCAAAAACAGAGAAATGTCAATTGATGAACAAAATAGTTAGATTGGGTAACAATTTTCAGAGATTGATAAGCAATGGAGTGTGCTGGCTTGAAAAATCTGCCGATTGAGACCGAGACAAAGTTGAAGGAGATAAATGAGAAAGAGGGAAAGATGTTTAGATTTTGTTGTTGTTGTTCTTGTAATTGAGGAGAAGATGAGAGAGAAGTGTGTTTCTTAAAGGAGAGAAAAGAAACGAAAGAGACAGAAGAAAAGTAAATCAGTTGTGGTCCTTAGATCATCTAAAATCAATGGTTGATATTGATTTGAGAGTGATCCATGGTTTTGTTTTTCAACCAATCAGAATTTAGTTTATTTTTAATGACTTGCGCTTCTTCTTTCTTTTTGTTTTGTTTTTGTTCAACACGCTTCTTCTTTTTTTGCATCTTTTTTTTTTTAACATTCTTCTTTTACATCTTACCTTTTGAATTTAGTTTTCATTATATAATTCATTAATTTAGCTTCAGTTAAATTATTAGTTTAGAGAAATTATTGGATTTCCTAACTAATGGCTGTGTTTTAATTTTATGATTTATTGTTTAGTTTACTTGATTGGTATTTTAAGAGCTAATGTGTATGATATAAGATTTAAAGTGTATGCACTTATGATATAGGATTTGAGGGTTAAATTTAAAGTTTAAATAGTATATCTGGAAAAAAAACTGAGAAGTATATCCTATATTGTAGTTTGGAATAGTATATTTGAACTTTTTCTAAATTTTGAAGTTTAGGGTTTAACCTTGAAGTTTAGGATTTAGATTTAATATTTGAAATTAGTATTTAAAGAGATATATATTTGGAAACTATAACTTATAGAGTTATAGTATATAAAGATTAGAGTTTCAAATTTGTGTGTAGAGTTTAATTTAATGTTTGGTGTATGTGAAGTATATGATTTGGGGTATAATGTTTAGAGTAAAAAGGGTTTGGGGTCAAGGATAAGATTTAAGAATAAATTAAAGTTTGAAAAGATTAGATTGTGATTTATGTTTAAGATATATTTTACGTTTTAAAATATAAGATTTGATGTTTAGATTTATGATTTGGGGTTTGGGGTTTAGGTTTAGAATTTAGGTTTTGATTTGGGGTTTTGATTTTTGATTTGAAGTTAAATTCTGAAAATAATTAAATTTTGAGCCAACACAAAAAGAGAATGAGACAAAAGAGGAAGAACGAGATAGGCACGTGGGTAGGAAGAGAAAGAGATACAAAAAGATCACTCTTGACCCTTAGATTTACAGGTATCAATGGTCAAAACCCCTGTTCGAAAACGCGGGTACTACGGGCGATTAGTCGGCGAGGAGGCGCTCGGCGGTGCTTGGCCGTGGCGAGTTGGCTGTCGTCGGCCAATTAATCGGCAACAACAAATTTTTTTTTCTTTTTAGGTTTTGAATGCTTAAAATCTTGTATTTTTATGACAGATCTATAGGTTGTAAGTATAAAAACATGAAAACACACCAAAATCTAATGATATGTGTGATTATAAACGTTTTACAGCCATGGAAAACTGTAAAATTGAAAACCCTAAAGACATATGGGGAAGATGAAGACGAAATGACGATAGTACCCTTCATTAAAGGCAAAAAAAATTAAAAAGAAGAAAAACGCGTGGATCCAGGGTCGAACTCGGGTTCCTACGCTGAGCAAAGATTATGAAACCACCAGGCTACTTCGACTAATTGTCTATTGTCATGCAAACTGACTAATGATGCATAATATATTTATAAAAAAAAAAATTTTAAACTAGGCCCCGATTAATCCCCGATTACTCCCCGATTAATTGTTAACTCGCTAGGCTCATATCGTCCGCCCGACTAGCGCCTAGCGTAGTTTCGAACAGGGGTCAAAACAAGATAAATCTTATCCCCACCTCCCAAATATCAGCCAATGAGAGCTCATGACTTGGATTAAGCTTTTTGTTTTGTTTTCTTTGACCGTGCACTTGTGACTTACTTCTACTAAAAATTGTTTTTTTTTCTCT
This sequence comes from Brassica oleracea var. oleracea, assembly GCF_000695525.1. Classification (NCBI taxonomy): domain Eukaryota; kingdom Viridiplantae; phylum Streptophyta; class Magnoliopsida; order Brassicales; family Brassicaceae; genus Brassica; species Brassica oleracea. The sequence continues at coordinate 10,860,700 of NC_027752.1, forward strand.
TTTTTCCCTTTTTGTTGTTCTAATTTTTTTTATTTATTAGATTATTTTAACAAATTTAGTTTATAATTAGTTTTATCAGATTGTTTTAAATGTTGAATTTATAGCTTATGATAAGAAATTGAGGAAATATGGAATCAATGTTAGAGAAAAAAGAGATGATTAAGGTTAAGTGATAGTAATTATAAGAAATTGGATTTGAATTTAAATTTGAAATTTTAGATTTGTGACTTGGAGTATATGTAGGGTTTGGTGTATAGTATTTGAGTTATATATTTAACATTTGAGATTGATTATTAAAAATGATTAATGTTTAGGTTTAAATTTAAGATTTGAGGTTAAATTCAAGATTTGATGATAAAATTTTATATTTTAAGTTTTAAAATATTAAAAATTTATATTTTAAGTTTTAGAATTTGAGTTCTGGAGGCTAATTAGCGACCGATTTGCAACTATTTAATGTGCTTGGCATATATAGTCGGAAAATAGTCGTCAATTAGCGACTTTTTGTGACTACTACTCAATATTGTCAAACATATACACTGTGTCATAAAGTTACTATTCAAACTTCTCTTTTTTTATTAAGAACATCTATTACAATAGTTATAACGTTGGCAATCTATAAATTAATATTTTTCATGCCTCTTGTTTTCCTTTTAAAAAAAAATCCGATCTAAATAAGTGAATTCAAAATTTGATCCGCCTATACACTAAAAAAATTGAGACCAGATAGTTTATCTAAAACTAAATAACATAATGAATAGATAATGTAACCAAACAACATAGTAATGTACAATGCATATGTAGTGTCTCGATATTATGAAAATTGATTCGATTTTAATATTATATTTGAAAAAAGGATTTTAACATTTCATAAAAAATGGCATCACTTATATAAATATATATATATATATATATATATTTAGGAATGATATGTGCATCTACATGTTACACTCTTTGTTACGGATAGCCACAAAATATTTTGCAGCCATGTTTTTAAGTGGCCACAAATAACCATAACTAAGTTCGTAACTGTTTCTTTTTTAAATTTTGTAGTTAGTTTAAATATTTTATAATTGTATTTCTCCGGATAGCTACGGCCATAGTTGTGGCTATATTAGCTACGAATTATACCGTGGAAAATTGTGGAAATCTACTTCCACAATTTATATTGTAGCAAATTGTGGCTTTGGGTCTTCTAATAGATACAAATCAAATTTTGTAGCTAAATAGCGACAAAAAGTTACAAAATAGTCGCAAAAATTTGTTGTGGCTATTTTATAGATATTTTGTGGCTTAATTTTTCTCGCCGCAAAATATTTGTGGCTTACTCGTGGCTATAAACAAGTTTTCTTGTAGTGATTTAAGAACCAGTTCTTACTTTTTTTTAGTTAAAAGTTAAGAAACAGTTTCTTAACTTCCGCTAAGAACCTCATCCTAAGAATCTGGGTTAATCATGCTCTAAGTGTTTGCACGGTTCTGGTGCTATCCAATTCAGCAATCCAACTATTTTTATTTATATATGTAAAAAAAAACAACTTTCATATTATCTAATATTAATTTGCTGTTTATGATTTTTCATTTGCAGACGGCTCTAATTGACGGGTCAAAGATTCTATAGTGTGAAAAGCATCTGATTCAAATTTGATCCCCTTCATATATAAGCTAGTTGGATTATACTGTTTAATATTTTAATTGTCCATTATGTGTTCGTCTATAAGTAGTGGTGCAGTATATATTAAGGGCAAATCCCGCTTATTATTAATCCATTTGACAAATTCCTAATGGATCCCTCTTTTATTAAATGTATATAATGAACAGAAGATATAGATTATGATTATGATTGAAAAAATGATTATCAAACAGTCGTATCAAAATATTTGTATGTATTATTCATTATCACATTTGGTCAAACACTGAAAAAAATCCAGTGACTAACAAAAACTGTACGTGAGATTGAATAGTTTCATTCCTTGTCGAAAACGAAAGTATGTTCAGTTAACAGAAAGTAAAGAATGAGAGAGTTGTTTTATTTTCACTTTATAGGAAAAACGCTTTCACAGTTTCGTGTATAGTCAAAAAGGGAGAAAATAAAACGAAAATGAATCAGCCGACAACTAATCCATATTTTAAATATATTTTCCTTAGGGAAAATTTAGGAATATAAGAACAATGAATAAAATAATTTCATGTACAAGGAAAAAATGAATTAGCCGACAACTAATCCATACAGTTTCATGCAGTCAAAAAAGCCCTACACGGGAAAGTTAAACTGTGGGCAACAGGCTTTGTAGATCACTAGGTCATTGTTTGAGAAATTGAGAAAATTTCAGTTTTACTTTATTTTGTATATTTTTCTTCTGAAGAAGGCACATATATATGCATGGCTTTAAATCATGAAGACGACAGAACAGCTTCATATTGTAGGTATGTAACTGCCCCTTTCGGTCTTACTCAGATTGTTTATTTGCTTTTGCCGTAACCCACCCAAAAAAAACAAATGTGTGTGGTTTCACATTTATTTCCTCTCTTCCCGTTTTATTTCAATTATTATGTTTTTTGGTAGAAAAAAATAATGTTCCTTTTAAAAATAAGTTTCGAGTGAAATCGATTTTTTGGGTATATTGATACCAAGTATCGATCGGTATGCTTTAACTTTACTGATCGCGCGTACGCGGAAATCCACTTTAATTCTCTTTCTAAACTTCATTTGTTCGTTTCAAACATGTAATAGTGTAAAGACGATTAAAACTTTGCTAAATTGAATATTCTAAGCTTTTCGAAAAAGATAGAATGCTAAGGTGTTTACTTGTACCGCTACAATTCATCATTTTACCCTAGTTTTAACGATCAGAGTCTATAAATAAATAGTAAAAGTTTAAAGTATCATTATAAATTTATTTAAAAACACATTTTTTGAAAACTTCATTTTCTATTTGAATTCTTACACAATTTTCGTCGTAAAAGTCGGTCTAGCCGTGACAAATAATCTTAGTTTGGTAGTTAGATAAAACTTTGTTTCTTTTGTTAAATGGCAAGTAAAATCAAGTTTAGAAAATTGTTGATTAAGGAAAACAAATTCACGAGTAAAGTACACAGGCGGGTGTTACTTAGTCACATTTGTATCCAGTCGTAAATTTACTTCCTTACTGGTGATATTGCTCCTCCACATAAATGTAGTAGTCAAACTTTATGTTTTGGTAAATGAAACTCATTAAAAATAATTAGTAATTAATGACAACAAATTCGTTAATAAGATGAAACAGTTGGCGTTTGATATTCAGTCCACATTTGATCGAATATAGTTAAACGTATTTCCATTAGTGGTGATGATGGTCCACATACATTAATCGTCGACTCTACTCCAGCACATAACTTCTTTGATAAAAAGAATTAAAGTTTTACACAAAACCTCTCCATAAATAGAACTCATCTAGGCGTGTGTCCTCCACACTTCATCAAACATTCTCTATCTTCTCATTTCAACCTACAAAATAAAATAAAAACCAAATCAAAAGATTTAACTATGGAGTCCCATAACGTGAACAACAGCTTGAACATAGACATGGAGAAAGATCAAGAAAAGGCTTTCGATTACTCCAAACGAGCTCAATGGCTACGAGCTGCCGTGCTTGGTGCCAACGACGGTCTTGTCACGACGGCTTCGCTTATGATGGGTGTCGGTGCGATTAAGCCAGACGTCAAAACCATGGTTCTAACCGGTTTCGCGGGTTTAGTTGCCGGAGCTTGTAGCATGGCGATCGGAGAGTTTGTCTCGGTTTACTCTCAGTACGACATAGAGGTGGCTCAGATGAAGAGAGATAACGGAGGAGTGATAGACAAAGAGAAGCTTCCGAGTCCTATAAAAGCGGCTACTGCGTCTTCGTTAGCGTTTTCTATAGGAGCGATTGTGCCTTTATTGGCGGCTGCGTTTGTGAAAACGTATAAAGTGAGGATTGGAGTGATTGTGGCGGCGGTGACGTTGGCTTTGGTTATGTTTGGGTGGCTAGGAGCGGTTTTGGGGAAAGCACCGGTGGTTAAGTCGTCGGCTAGGGTTCTGATTGGAGGATGGTTAGCTATGGCGGTTACGTATGGCTTGACCAAACTGGTTGGATCACATGGTATGTCATAATTTGTGTGTGTTTTACATACGTGACCCAACACTCCTTCGTGTTTCATGGAACACAATTTAAGCGGTTACGTTTTTTTTTGTTTGCTTTGTCGTATAAGAAACTTTGGAATATATATCTCATATGAAAAGAAACTTTGGAATGTATTGATTCTTGACTTGGTTTTTAGATTTATGTAAGCAAATATGTGATATAAACCTGTCAAATGGCGTGTGATAAATTGTACGTTGAGACTTAAACACTTGCAGTTCTAGTTATCAACACAGGCAAAATTTCCGTAAAACTTTCTTCCATCCCGTTTGGTTTTATTCGAGAAATTCGGTTAAGCGTAAGTTTATGGATCAAAGCAGAGATAATATAATTTATATAAGCGGAATCACACACGAGTTAAATCTATTATATATTAAAAAAAAATCATTGTAATAAATGCATTCACACTATAACAGATACGTGACAATCTCGCAATGATTTGGTAATAAGTATGCTAACGCGTTTACACTATATTCATAAATATTTTTGCACTATTCATTTTGCGCTTTTTTAATATAAAACTCACATACATGGTTCCAATAAAACTCTGGATTTTTTTGGTTCAAATAAAAATAGATAACAAATCAAAAGCCAAACTATATATATATTATTTTTATTATTTACGAATAAAGTTGAGCAAAATATTCATAAATTTTGATTCGATTCGTTATCCGTTTTGATTTGAACAAAAAAATATGGATATCCGTAACTCTATGAAACAAATCAAATACTAAAATACAATATCCAAAAATGAAGCAAATCATAAATACCAATATTTTTAGGAACATATATCTAATTTGATATGTTATATGCATATATATACATATATGTAAAGAATTATATATATACGTTATATATATTACACTTTATATCAGTTTTACAATATTTTTATGAATTAAATTTATTATATTAAGTACTAGAATTTTAAAAGTTAAGTAATGTTTTATTTTTGTAATAAAATATTATTATTAAAATTTTCAATTATTTTAAAATTTTTATTTTATTAACGGATCAAATCGGATATTCTTTTAAATTCTAAAACATTTCGGATATCCGAGTCACTGATTATCTAGGTGGCTAAAGATCGAATCAACACGAATGCTTCCAAATACCGAGATATTCGATCTGTGCCCACCCCTACTTACATATACTATTTTATTTTCTTTATATGAAAAATGACTAATGTCAAGGCCTTTTTTATTTTAAATTAATTTTAATTTTATCTTTCATGTATTATTTTGAACAAAATGTTATTTAATATTAATTAACAATATCTTTACATACACATACATGTACACCTTGATGTGAGCACCTTATAACTAAGTATTTACCACAACTAAAGTATCTAATTTTTTTGAAAGTTGAAATATTTTTTCTTAATGCTTCTTTCACTACCGACCAAATTGTAATGAACTGATTTGTCTTAATGATTTTTTTTTTCTTAAACTATTATCTGTTGAAACTATCGGTTCGACATGACGACTATCTAAATTCATAACATGAAAATAAATAAATAATATTAATTTTTAGTTTTTACTGGAAAAAAAAACAAAAAAATCAAACATTTTAACCGAATATAGTAAAATTAATATTAATTTAAAATAATAGTTATATTTTAGAAGATTAAAAACAAAAAAAAAACTTAAAACCGAACCAATATCCAGATTAAACAGATTTAATGTCTTTTTATTAAAAATAACAAAACTTATAATCACATCCCTCGCAAGGCGCGAATTATTACCTAGTTTGGAATCTATTCCCTATATATTATCTGAGAAGTGATTTGTTTATGTGTCATCACATATTCATTCTCAAAAAATAAAGATAATATGATTTAAAAAAAAAGACATGACATCATAACATGTACAATTTTATTTATATAAATTCATGGTTTTGGTAAGTTTTCTAAAATATGGTAATAATTTATATAGCATTGTTAACATTAATAAAAGTAAACAAATATTATATTACAAATATAATAGTATTTCTACACCTAAAAATATAAAAAAATTCATTAATATTATTTAAGAAATGATTTTTGTATATGTCATCATCACATTTATTCTGACAAAAAGATGACATACTTTTAAAAATATGACATGGCTTAATGTGATAGACAATTTCATCGATGTAAATTTATATTTTTGATAAGTTTTCTAAAATATGATCATAATGCATATATCATTATTAGTCAAGTCAAAAATATTAATAATGAGATATGTTTGAAATTTTAACCAATATCAATTAAATGGAGTAAAAAATAATTTAATTTTGTATCAAATTATTTACGTTTAGTCGTGATAAAATATGTAAGTTGAAAGATTGACTGTTGATTACTAGATTAATTAATTGATTGATTTGTATTAGTTTAATGTATCGTAAGACAAATAAAATCATATTTAGTATATTTAGATCATCAAAATAAATACAGATATTGAATTTAATATAATTGTTATTTTTTTAGAAAATACAAATTAAACTTTTATTGAATTCAACTAAATCTAAATAAATTTATATTGAAATAGTTAAAATTACAAATAATTAATTATAATTTTAATATTAAACCAATAAAATTAAATTCTAAAAATTAGTTATATTTAATATTGATTAAAACAAAAATTATCATTTTGAAAATTGTTATAACTGTGCAATGCCCAGGAAGCCTCCTAGTTAGACTTACATATCAAAATGTGTAACGAAATTTATCAGAACTACCTAACTGATCCTCCAAATAACCACTAAATGGTTGTTAAAACCCGTTAGGAATTAATCATTTATAATATCAACTTGAGTCTAATGAAATGTATCCATATTACGTTCTTGCTTAAGAAAATAATTGGTTTGTGGATTTTTTTCAACTTCAAACTCTTAATCAATACTAGAAACACAAATGAATTTCGTTCCAAGGAGCAACATCACATATTCATAACGTGAGAGTTTGATCGTCTTCGACCACAAAAAAACTTGCATGACAAATCAATGATCTCCGACACTTTTCATAAAAGAGAGCACTACTTTTTGGAATCGCTGTCGTGTTCTATAATCTCATATTGTATTATTCCAATTTGTAAAGCTAATTTTCATTCTCTGTTGGCACGAGAATGCGTGTAAACCCACACATCCTCGTTAAAAAGAACATGTGGCATTATTTTCTGAAAAGTAATGGATACATAGAGAACATAAGTTATGATGTTATGTTCGTACTGTCCTATATGATGTTCAAAATAATAGGTAAGCAAATCTTTTAAATTTTATGTTTCATTGTGCACATTAAATGTCACAACATTAATCGAACCATAACAAGAAACCATTCAGCCACAAGTACACAACCAATATCAGTTATTAAGATATGTTTCGTTCTCACTTTTTTTTTAATTATGCGGGGGTATCCTGGCCATAGAAGTGGTCTATACTATTCACGTGTTGCCACACGTCGGTCCAATGTCCATGGCGATGCCGAAATGTTAATTCCCCAGTGGCCAGGATTCGAACCCAATGGCTAGGACTCGAACCCTGGTGGCTTCATCGTATTGGGCTTTTACCTTCAAGTTAATCACCACGAGACCACAAGCACTGGTAGTTCCGTTCTCACTTCTTCAATCAAACAAACTCGCAAGGTCATTTTGATTCAACGATTACTCGTTAGGTTTTGTACAAGTTCCGGCATCTCCTTCTGATGCTTCACCACAAACTTATCCATGAACTGGAGTTTTTTTATCTTCAGCATAGTGAAATAGTTCACATCTTCTTTCTCCACAAGTCCTTCAGATACAAGTAAAGAAATCAACTGGCTCCTTGGTTTGATTCTATTTCAATGCTCAGATCCAACACCACCGTTCTCGCAACAATGTCTTTAGCCTTCAAACCAATGATGTTCACGAGATAATCCATCGTGTACATAATCTTTTCATCATAAACCGTTGTGCAATTTGGAAACTCCATAACTGCCGCAACAAAATATTTTTTAGACCAACCAAAACGTTGGAACAGATTCAACTACCGTTCCCTGGTTGATTCACTCGTCCAATCAAAAGCCACCATAGCATGAACAAAACCAGCATTCTTCAGGTCAAAACCGTAGCTACAGACCCAGTTCAAGACTCGTTGAATTTTTTTTATCGGGAGAGAAGAAAGTGTGGGGAGAAGATTAAACCAGCCACTTGATGCTCTTGTCTGGAACTCCAAGGTCCCTACAAACATAAAGTTTGTGAGATAATGTTCGCGCAATCTCCAAAGATAAACATCTATATCTGTGTTAAGTAATTTGTGATGCTTATTTGTTTTCACCAATTGATAACGCAGCTCGAGTATTTCGAGACTATACTAAGACCATATTTGACGGTCGATGCCATAGAGTCTCTCAAGTCTGTACAAGGAGCTGTGTTGGAGAAAGCTTTAGAGAGCATTATAGAGACAATCAAGGACAACCCGGGAGGGCATCAATGGAAACCAACACGTGGGGGTGTAGATGCAATTTTAAATGACAAACAATCATCTGTATCTCCAGATGATCTCCTCGTAAGCATATCTTGATATTTTACCATCTTCAAAGCTACCAATTCAGCTAAAGTGGTTCTCTTATTTGTTATCTTACTGGTGCTTTAGGCTCTTACGCAGCAATGTTCAAATGAACTGCTTCAATTGGAGTTAGAGAAGACCCGTTTGAATAGTGCGTGTTTCGTTGAGACCAGCCCGTTAGATTCAATATCCCCAGTAGCCAAATTTGCCTACTCGTCTTCCAGAGCTCCGAGCAGAAATTACAGAGACGCACAAACAGTGGATTCTCCAGTTAGAACCAGACCCAAGCGAAGATACGACTATCTACATCCTCTCTGCATTGCTACACTGTTATAACAAATCTGAAACGTGTTGGTAATTATGATACCAATAACTCTCTTCGTTCCAACTTTTGACACCAATACTCTCTCTGTGTCTAATTGATTTATAACATTAATTCACCTTTTTACTGTAAATTTACATGTTTACAAATTACAAAATCTTTCTTCTTGACATCAATCTTGTTTGCGTCGTGAACCGTGAATCAGTTCAGTGGTTCTGGTTAATCAAAATGTCTGCTGGAGAACATAATCAAAATAGGCAACACCACTTCTATTATGATGAGGCAAGTTAACAAGGGTTTCAAATACAATATCTCAGCTACATTCAGTTAAAATGTTTGAAAAAACAAAACACACAAATACAAATCAGAAGCTAAGGAATCATTAAAAGAGGCAGCTACAGATTTGTGAACACAAGAACGCTGTATCTGAAGTCAAGTAGTCCTTCAAGGCGGCGACACCAAGATCACTCCATCTCCTCTCACAAATAGAAACAGAACCTTTCTTTTCAATTTCTGACAACAACAACAAAAAACAAAGCAAGTGCCATCAACAAGAAGGTCATATGATTAGGCAGTTAACAAATCCATATACATCATATCCATAGTAACACTAGTCTTATTAGAAGCTAACACATCAAACTTTATAGTTCACAGTATATATCACTGCATAGCTAATTAAACACCCTATGTAATCAGCACTATGACTTGTGAATGAATCTCAGCTTAAACTTAAACTAAGACTAAGGCAGTGAAAGCTTTAATCTTTGAACCAAAACGTATCACTAAACAGAAACACTAAGATTATCAAATCCACAAGCGTAATAACAGATTGATAATAACTCTTTGGAAAATGACATACACGAACAATCTCTTCGTATGTCTCGTCGTCGATTTCTACAGTCGTGATAACCTCTTCAACATCACCCAAAATCATATTCAAATGCTGATCAAAAGCCTGCCAAAAGAAAGAACTTAGTGAACAACCTTTGGAATCTTGAAAATTTTAACAAGATTCGCTAAAGTCAACAAAAACGAATGTGTAGCTTGCCACGGAGTTCGCGGTCGGATCGGAGCTTGACGTAGATTCTCTCTTCAATACTCAGTCGAATCAGATCCAGTGGCTCCCTAACGGTGGCGTCTTCCTCGACAGACATTCTGATCTCAAACGTTCTCGGAGGGTTTTAAAATTGCGAAGAAGATGAAGAAGAATAGTCACCACCAATGTCTCTGTGTGCTCACACAATCACCACCGTTGATTCCTAATTACTTAAGATATTTTGGGCTCGCCTAAGAATTTTTTTTTTGGGCTTTAAACTATTGAGCCTGACCTAATATGTTTTTTTTCTTTTTAACCATCCAAAGCTTTAAAAGATGATTGAACACTGCAAGTCTGTTTTATGTTTGAAGAAATTAAATAAGAGCAGCCTTACTCTTAACCCAACTATTCTCCTAAATCCAATTAAAAAACAATTAAGAAAAGACAGAAGCCCAAGACTCGCCTCTTGCGTAAGGCCTGGAAGGCCCGCCTCTTAGTGACATGTGTCACCATAACGCGACGTCTCTGTCTCTCTCTCATCTCTCTCATCTCTCTTTCTCTCCCGAGAGGACTGATTCGGTTTGATTTCTAAACTTCCACCACCGGAATCGCCGCCGTCTCAGTCGCTTCCCCGCCTCCTCCGTCCCGACCTTCCTCCCCAACGCCTCCTCCGTCCCGATCAATCTCTAAAGCTCTTGATATCCACTTCTCAGGGGCATGCGTTGAGCTAGAGCACGGACTGGTTTGTTCTCTTATTACAAAGCAATAAATATCTTTTGTTAGATCATCTTTGAGTTTTGTAATGATGGTTTCTTATCAAACCTCAAGGTGAATTGTGGAGCGGACCTTGCTATTTTGTTTGTTTGGTGTGGTAGTTAAATCAATTAACGCATTGTCAGTACCCACTTGGGCTGTTCATGTTTCTAGCATTGTCGAATGGTTCCTCTCCCTTCTTCCTTGCTTTAATTGATTCTACTCTCATCTTAAAAAAGTTTTGAACTTTTGATCTATAGTGATGTTTCTGTTGTGGGTTTCTCGAGTTCTTGATATTTGTTCAGAAAGAAAGGGTTATGAGTCATGGAGAGGTCTCTCATGGGGAATGGTTGACTTTAGAAGAGAGTTTTGTTGAATCTAAGAAGCAAATATGTCTTTGTAAGAATATTGATATGCAAATTGTTTGGTATACTTCTGGTTCATATGAGATTAAAGATGTGTTGATTTTGTTTTGATAGGCAGAGAGATGTACGTATGGGGAGAGGATTCTAGGATCAAGCTCTGAGTATGTGCAGAGCAATGTAAGAGTTATTTTCTTGGTGAATTCCACATCTCTCTTTACATCAATTTTGAAGTTGTTTGTCTTCTTCCTGAAATTTGGAACAGATTACTCGTTACTTCTTTGATCCTCGATACTATTTCCAAGTGAATGATCAGTATGTTAGGAACAAACTCAAGGTTGTTCTGTTTCCTTTCCTTCACCGGGTGAGCTTGTCTTCTCTTGCCTCTTTCTGTTTGAGACTTTCTCAGACCAGCCATTAAGTAAAACTAGTTCGTGTTTTGCTTCAAACGATCAGAGACATTGGACTAGAATCTCTGAACCAGTTGGGGGTAGGCTCTCATACAAGCCTCCCATCTATGATATCAATGCGCCAGACTTGTACATTCCCTTTATGGCATTTGGTACGTACGTTGTTCTTGCTGATCTTTCACCGAGGCTTAATGGAAAGTAAGTTCTTATGACCCTATGCATCTCTCTCAGCGTTTTGAGTCTCAGGGGTTCACTGATTGATGGACACTGAAGATTTTTAACCTGAATTCATGTAGGTCTTCTTATTGGTACTTTGTAGCAGAAGTTCGAACATTATTGACATTGTATGTGGTAAAGATTCATGTTTTATAAACAATTTTCATCTCATGGTATCTTTTTCCCATAATATTTTTTTTTTTTTTAAATTCTTAATTAAGAACCTTGCAATGAAGCATAAAAATATTTGAGTTTCTTAATGTTGTCTCTTAACTCACTTTTAATACTTATAAATATTAAAAAAAGCTTAAGAGCCCCTAAGTGTCTCTTAGGGATAATGATGCTCTAATATATTTTATAGAAAAATATTTTAGATGACAGTTAACATAACATTTATATACATGAGTATCATTAATATGAGTATCATTAATGTTCAAAATGACTTTTCGTAATGCAAAATCATGCACCTAGTGAAATAAGAGTTGGGTTCCACACAAAATTTATATACAAAATTTCTGAGTTGTTTCATTTATATATATGAGAAGAGTAAATAATTATGGTTTACTCTGTTCTTTATGCAACATTTGAATTGTTTTATTAAAAATATGCTCTCACTTTTAAAAGCCTCGTATCACACTAACACACTTGAGATCTTCTGGCAGCGTCAGAAATATCACACGCTTCGTCCGGTCCACGTCAGATTCCTAAAAATATGAGAAAACCATTTATCTTTTTTTTCTTAAGAAAGATTTACATAATATGACACTTTCACACTTATTATTTACAACGCCAAATATTTACTCTCATAGACAATTTATGAATTTCCAATTACTCAAATTAGACACTTTCTGATTGACACACACTTTATGAGTATTGAATGGCCAATATACCCTCTCAACCATATCTCTCTCGTTACTTTCAAAACCAAGCTTCTTCCCTTTTTTTTTTTTTTTCAAATTTCAAAAACCTTATCTCATCAGTTTATTTTTAGATTTCTAATTCCTAACCTTAATTCTCTTTTTTTCCTATCGACAATGTGACAAGGCGACAAGGCTCAGTCCATGGAAAAAGTGGTAAGGGTGGAGGACGTGGTCGTGGATACCGCAGTGCAGGCGGTTGTGGATATGGAGAGGTTGTGGTGGAAGACGTGAGGATGAATACAGTGGAGGTCCGCTGCGGCAGCCATCCGGAGTCTTCGTCGTCGCTTCCGTTGCAGAGAAAAAGCTCTATTTTACACATATGGTCCTTCCGTTTTTTGGATTTTTGCAATTTGACCCCAACATTTTTTTTAATTTGCTTATAAGTCCTCTTGATTTTGTCCCAAACTTTTAATTATTTACTTTAATCCGTAACAATATTTTTCTTATCAACTCATATCCACACTTTTTATGTCCATTAGAAATTATTTAATAAAATAACAAAAATATATATATGTATACAAATATATTTTGTCCACAGAAACTTGTCCACAAAAAAATTATAACATTTTTGTATCCACATAAATTGTGTCCACATAAACTGCGTCCACTGAATCGTGTCCAACAAAAAAAAAGCTTAATCCCTTTCTCTCTTTCAAAACGTCACAATACATTCTCTATATGGATTATCTTCAAACAAACAACACAAATCCTAGAAAAATTAACTTCAAACAAGAGCTTCGTCTACAATAACATGTTCACAAACAGTCATAGTTACACAACTATAATTGTAAGAGCTTGTCCATAAGAACACGTCCACCACAAACTTGTTTATAAAAACACATTCACGTGAATCTTGTCCACTACATATATATCCACTAGAAAACTGTCTACAATATTACTATATGTACCAAACTAAAAAAAATTGAAGTATTATAATATATATACATATGGATGTCAAAATAAAAAGAAAAAAATATTTTGTTTTAATTTCTATATTTTTTATATATTTACATATTGAAAGTATTAAATAGTGATGAATAAAAGGTGATGGAGGAACCTTAGTCATTAAAAAATCACTATGAAGCTAATCATAAACCGTTGGATCTTCTTCTACGAAAACTGATCTAACAGCCAAGAGTAATTCATTACACCCCATACAACTAACTAGTCACGTAATAAATATTCAATTTATTGTAAACATCCATAAATCAATTTCCTTCTAGTTAACTATCGCAAACCAAGCGTTTTCTCTTTAGTTAAAAACAAGACCATTTTGGTCTAAAAATAGTACACTGTGCAAGAAAAAGTGTGTCAAATAATATTGTGTCTTCGGACGTAAAGGAAAGACAGAATGTGTCGTTTAAAGTAAGCTTCTCTTACAACGCAGGTCAGTTTACGATACCAACACACTTTCTCGCTTGTTCCAACACACTTTTCCTTTTGTCGATCCACTAAAAAACCAACCTTACCCCTCTTTTATTATTTTGTTCTTTGTAATCTAACTAATATCCAACTACTAGCTAACTGAACTATTTAAAAAACTAGGGATATATCCCCCGCGCAAGCGCGGAGTCAGATACATTGTTGATGCGTTGTGTAGGTTTGTGTACGTGATTTTATCATTTTTTTAACTTTTGTTTTTCCGTCTTGTATATAATGGTGATTAATGGAACATTGGAAGTCACACATTTTGATTAGGTTGATATAAGAATATATGTGTTGATATTTCATATCTTATCTTCGTAATGATTTGATCGACCATTATATTAGCGCTTTCATGTTCAAAAGCTAAGGTTTATGGGGTTGGGTAGTGTTTACTTAGGCAGTTGTTAGTATATAGATAAAATAGTGTAAGAAAAAAGATATAAATTTAGATTTAAAAATTTAATAATTTATACGAACAATAAATTAAATTATTTTCTTACTTTACCCAAAATTAATTTCAAAAATATAGAGTTGTAATAAACTCTTTTTTTTATTAAAAAATTAATAACTCTAGAAATTTATAAAATTATATAGTTACAAAATTATTTATTTTTATAATTTTTACTCAACTTTGTTAAATATGATTTGTGGTGGACAAAAGGAATCTGAAATAGGTCGATCAAAAATAGAATTTGGTATAGTTTTATGGTCCAGTATAACGATTAAGTAAAAACTGGGGTTTTAAGTGTTTGGGCTGCAAAAGAAATGGGTCTTGAATTTGAAGTTTTGTCTGATTCTGAGTAAACTGTTAGGTCGCCAACTCCTGGTTTTTCGTTGTCGGGAAAGTCGACACAATTTCCTCTGATTCCTGTCGGTATGTAACGTTTCTAATTTGTGAGATTGAAAATTGAAAAAAAAAATAAGCGTGATTGATGAGAGATTTGCTTACATCAGCTTCGTCTGCCTTTGGTGTAGTCATTGATCTTGCAAGAGAGAAAATTTGAATATGTTAATTTGGCTGTTCTATTTTGTTATTCGTCTCGGTTAGTTAAATGTCAACTGAAACCATTGCTTCTGATTTAAGATTTTATGCTGTATTTGTTAATTTTCTTGGTTTCGTTTGTCTAAACTTAACTATTGAGAGTTATGATTCGTTTGCAGTTTGATGGTTTCAGTTGAACTTCCTAGATTTCTGATTTTTCTTAAAGTTCAAAACCACAAGAAATTCGTCATACGCTTAGCTGGAGATGGTAGATAACATACTGACTGATTGTGGCAGACAATTGTAGGCCTCTCTGTAGACGATGTTGGCTATCGTCCTTTTCCCCTCCCCATTTTTGCTCATGTTTAAAATCTTGGGCCTTTGAGTGTAGTGACTGTTGACAGTGCCACATATAGCTGACCATGGCTGAAAACTAATTTAGGCAAGTATAGAGCAACGTTTGACAAAATATGTCCTTGGCTTTTATTTAGTGTCATTGCATAACAAACCCGGATTGGAAACTGACATCGTGTCAAGGTGAATGGATGGTTGGATTCTGGTGGTGACAGTATGATCGTGGTGGCATGATAGGATCCGTCTTGGTTGTAGTTGTAAGCGGTTAGGTTTTAATAACTAATTGTTTTGTTCCATTATATTTTAGCTTAACATTTGTTCTTAGTTTAAATGATTTTATTTTATGTATAGAATGTTATTATTGTTAATTTTTATCACTATTTTATGTTGATCACGTTTGTTGTATAAGACTCTAAATATGTTTTGTTGGGGTTAACTAAATATTTTAATATGATTATTGTGATTCTACATGAAGTTCGATTTTATTTTTATTATGTCAATATAGATATTTTAAGCACAAATTATCTAATTTTGTTTTTGTTATTTTTTCTTTGTTATCGAGTTATTTTACATTATTTCTTTTTTTTTTGGACTATGCAAGTATTTTTTTAATTTTCATATCAATATTAAAATTATGGTCGAGCTTTTTATTTTAGTATTTTTTTTTTAAAAAGCACTTTAAAAATACAATAACTTAACATTTTATGTTCACAATACTTACAAAAATATTTATTTTATCATTAAAAAATGTTAACCTATTTTTTTTCTTAAAAGAAATAATTTATTATCAATTATATGTGACATTAATTTTAAACTATTAAATAGTATTTGGGGGGGGGGGAGGGGGGTTGGTTTAAAAATTTTGATTATTCTAAAACCTAATATAATTAATATTTATAAATACATAAATTATATTATTGAAATTTGGATATCCACTCAGTTGCTGATTGGGCTTCAATTCAGCTCCAGGTCTATTCTAAATTTTTGGTTCTACAGATTTTTTGGTTACACCCGGACTGATTTTTTTTCGGCTAGGTTTGGATAAATGTGCCCCGAGTTATTTCATCTACGAGGAAACTTATTTGACATTTAGAATGTTTGTAAAACATCATTCAAGTGGCGATGAATTTTTTTATTGTCAGTTTAAACTAAAACAAGCCGGTAATTAAAAATACTTGGTCCTCTTCTAACAACACCATTGTATTATTCTACACAATAAAGTTAATGTCAATAGTTTGAAGACATTGTCACACAAAGCGACAAAACCGTGGTGAAATTTGAATTATCATAAATATTGTGCATGGACTAATAAATCTTTTAAAAACTAAAACGCCAAGTCCATATTCTAAAGTAAAGTCAACTTCCTTCGAGATCAACGTCCCAAGGTCTCTAGAGAGTTTTTTTTGACAGAATGCGGACTCCACTGACGCATGGATCCCACAAAAATTTTAGAAATTATTTTCAAAAATCACCAAATAAGGATCGGTAATTAGGAGATTTTGGTGCTGTTTGCAAGCCCCACCGACACGTGGCGGCCCGTGATTGGCTTATTTTATTTATTTTTTTTAAGAAAACAAATAAAAAAAAAAAAAAAAAAAAAAAAAAAAACCTAAGGATCGGTTATGCGATAATCATGGTCTTAGTGGCTGTCTCTAACAAACAGACGACGAAGACAAACAGGAAAATCTATCTCAAAATGATTATTGTAAATTAGTAAATAAACTCCAAACACCAGCTTGCAAAGCTTCTCTATAACTTGCCTTCTTCAGTTTTGTTTGTAGATATTGAGAAAAAAATTACAGATCAACTTTATACTTCATGGTGGTCATCTTTCTACTCGTGGTGATAGTGAAGGAGAAAGAAGATTTAAAGCAACGTTTCCACTCCGTTACGATCGTTAAGTCCATTTGCCCATTAATGAAGGAGTTAAAGAAAACCGTTAGTTCTAACGATTGCCCATAGCCATGATAACGATACGTAAAGCTCAAGAGACACTACCTCAGTCCCACAATAGCAAATGCCTCTATCAACTTAATGGCTAAGTGCAGCAGAGAGACATCTTTTGTAGGTTAACAAAAAGAATGGATATCTACAGAGATGGTCATGTAACATATAATTTGAAGCTTAAGAGCCATCAAACGAACTTTGATGGTATCGTTCAGATAGCCATGCGTTGTTATAAGATATCAGAAATCTGCAAAACTTAAGTACATTGTAAGCCAATCATCAATACAGAACAAAGTTTATCGCTTGATCGAGAAGAAACCTGAAGCTAAGCAAGATGTTATACTCACCGATGGAGCTGCATCTTGCTTAGTGAGTTTAAGCATCTCTCTGTCGAACACTACAAAAGTGGCATTGTCATTTCCATCATCAACTGATAATTCAACATGGTACCTGTAACAAAGGGTGACCTCAGTGATCGCATTGACAAAAACAGTCTAATAATCATATATTTTACTTATTAGTAATAAAACTTCTCACTTTATAACACCGGTTACGTTGGGATTAACACAGCGGTTGAAACGGAGAGAAGTGCCTGATTTGTCTAGCTTCCTGCTGCATCCAGTGCATGAGACAAAAGACCAGCCATTTTGTTGCAGGAACTCAACAACCCGAGCCTTGCAAGCCTAACCATAGTTCACCAAATACAAACAAACCATATTCACAAGAAACCTGTATATTTGAGCGCAGTTTCTGGAGAAGCTGTGAGAGAAGTGATTGAGTTGTTTGTCTAACCTCCGCTGCAGGTGCTTAGATAACAGGAAATATTAACATGGAGAGAGGATTAATTCATAAGAGCTAAAGCTTGAAGTTTCCAGCCTTAAGCATCCAGAGGGGATAAAAATGGATGAGAAACATAACAAATAAAAAACTCACTTGGGATGTATAGTTGCAAGTTTGGATACAAATGCTCCCAGGTCAAGCGCTTCGTCAAAGTTTTCGTTTCTCACGCATCTGGTAAAGATACAATCATACAATTCATTACGCAGAGAATTTAGAAGTTACTTAATGTTTTGATTCTCCCATTAAAGGCATGAGAAGAGATTGATGGGAATCAGATTTCAAAGCTTTAAGCACAACGTCTAGTAGCTTACGTGTCCATAAGCTGAGAAATCTCAAGCAAGTCAAGCAGAGTGTTGTGATTTGCCAGCAAAGCTTGGTTCATCCTCCTCTTCTCCAGATTCTCTGCAGAATCGATAAATTCTGTGAAACCAGACGTAAGTTTCGGGACTTCGCCAATCTGCAATAGGTTAACTCTAGCATCAAAACTTTTCAAGGGATTAACTATTATTCTTTCCACGGATGCAACTGCTGAAAGTTTGTATATAGATGTGCGAGAACCTATCTTGGTTTATGAAAACATGTGGACGCTCAAGCTACATTCCTAAACCAATGATTCATTCACCTATTCTCAAACCAATAGCTGCCTGCTAGATTACAACACAAGAAGTTCAATCTCACAACTTCTACAAAAATATAGGCCCTGACCTGAAACAACGATCCCTAGATTTCACAGAGAAGGTTCATCCAATTGTATGCCGGCAAAGAGAAGGCTCTTCCAACTCTCAACCTTCTCCAATTTATAGGTTTGACTTAAAGAAAACGGAGAGTGATTTTTTCTAAGAAAGTCCTCTAATTTACCTTCTACAGCCATTTGACTTCTTTAAATGTTAAGTATTGGTTTAAACAGGTCTCAGTCTGAGTCTGACTCAAGTTCAGAATAATCCAAGACCTTTTTTCATAAATCAAAAAAAAAAGTTAAGATGTTTTTGTTATCATAATCAAAAATTTAAGGTCCTAAAATATTTTTTTAAAAAATCATATATATAATGAGGCTCTTTTCTCTCTTTTTGAGAGTGTCCACGTAGACAGTTCATGGGTCCCACCAAAATCATCTTTATTCAAAACCGAAGCAGAGACTCCGATCGTCGTCCACCACGATCAAAGCTATTATGTCATTCAAAGAGATTTGGATTCTTCATCTCCCCCTTGACTCCACCTATATAAACTCTCCCGAATCCAAATCTTCTCTGATAGCTTCCATGGATAAGAAACAGTCAGATTTCCAGATCCAACGCTTTGGATAAAGCTCCGGCAATATCGAGCAGCGCATCCATGGCTAAGAATCCAGCGAAATCACAACAAAATCTCCAACTGAATCGAGCACCGGTTCCATGGATAAGAAAAAAGGGGGTTGCTTGGCTCCATCTACATCCCTGATGAGAAGGGTATTGTTCCAACTAGCATCTTATATTTGATCTTAATTTTGTTTTTTAAATCTTCTAACTTTGATCGCAGAATTCGGTGATCATGGATTTATTCCTGCTGCTCGCGCCACTCACTACCGTCCATCTTTACGAGACGGTTCCATAAAGGTTGTTTGAATCTGAAAATGATTTCTTTGTAGTTCTAGCAGAGAACCTTCTTGAACTAAGAATTGAAATAATGTATATAGTCTTTAAAAAAAAATCAATCCTTTCTTGGTGAAGGACTTATTATATATGTATCCTTGCAGAGTGTTTGAGAATCGTTGCAGTATGCGAAGCATTTAGCCGGTACAAGAATCCAGATGCTGTTCGACAAGTTCGAGAGTATCCTTTTTCTCATTTAGTTGTTTCATAGTGTTTAATCCATGGTAGCGTTTTGACATGTTTGCATCTTTATTAGT
>NC_027752.1:10881975-10905595 GCF_000695525.1 Brassica oleracea var. oleracea
CAGTGACAGATTAGGGATGTGAGCAATCCATATACTAAATAATCATGTACACTGTGTTATACCATATTGATCCAATATATGATTCAATTTGCAATATAAAATTGTTTTAAAAAAGATTTAACATGCATTCAAAGATAGATAACAAAGTACAAATTCTTACAACATGACTATTTAGTATTTTTTATGGAGACATCTCGCGACATATATGATCAGGGGGATAAAAGTCTACAAACTTTAAGATTTTCTCTTACATCTAAAACGTTTTACAAACAAAATTATAAACAGTACAATTTAACTACTACCCTACTAAAACCAGCCAAATTAAGTCTAACCAGAGCTAATCCCATATTTCATACACAAACACGAGCTCTCAAACCCCCCCCCCCCTTTTTGTTATTATAAACTACACAACTAAACAAACAAATCACTCCACATCACTTCCTATAACATTTTTTAAGTATTACAACACATTCTAATTGTCAATAACCCCGCGCTTGCGCGGGGCTCCGCTACTAGTAACTAAAAAATGAGGGACCTTGTGCAAGGCACATCTAGAGCCGGGCACTTGTTTTAAAAGCACTTTTCATTACTTACATACATGATAAAATATAGATATCTAGAAAAATAATATGAATGCCTAATCAAAAATTAGAGGGATTATTAATGTACACATGTATACCTTTATATAATATCCACATGTACAAATCAATGCGTACACTTTATATATGATATTTGTATATCCTAAAATCTACACTAAGTATTTTTATAGTGATTGAAAGTTTAATCTAGGGAAGATAAAGATGATGTGGACAACGATATCTTTAGAACACAACGATATAATCAGATTTCAGTAGGCAAAGATGAACTTTATTGATTAGTAAGATCGAATACAACAAGATGAATAAGATCTGACGTTACAAACGAGGTCGATAAGAGAAAAGACTTAAAGCGAAGTGAAATGAGGTCGATGTGTGTGTATTGCTCTCTCTAGGGTTTTCTCTGTCCCCTTCTTCGTATCGATCGATCTCTTCTTATAGCGGATCGATTCCAGATTTCTCTCAACCTCTCCGCGATCTCCGACTCTTCAAATCGATCTCCTTTTGCTCGCCAGAGTCGGGCCTCTTCATTGGTTGTGCGGCCCAGGGTACTCAGGCCCAGGGGCGGACCCAGGTTGAAGAAATGTGTGGCATGGGCCCTACACTGTTTTTTATTTTTCCTTGAGAAATTTAACCAAAATTTATTTACATACCCTTAGTTTATATATCTATTTCAATATGTGCCCCATACTAAATATCACTCTAGATCCACACCTGCTCAGGCCCAATTACGTAATTGACCGAAGTTGAGTCCAACAATATCCACAAATATCTACATGTACACATCAACATGTACACTTTGTTTTTCAAATTATACTATTATAATTATGTTTATGTGATATGAAGTATAAAGTGCGTGTGGTCTGGCGGTATTGAGCTTAGCTTCTGTTTGACAAGTCCGAGGTTTGAACAACGTTAGCGATCACTTAAGACCATCTGCTTAACCTCGTTTCTTAGTTTTATTAGAATTAAAAAAAAAGGAAAATAGCAAATAGGTTAAGCAATGTTTCTTAATCAAGCTACGGAAGATACGGCTCTTGTTCATGACTCTCTCTCTCTCTCTCTTGGATCAAAGACTTCTTCTCAAACAAACATTCCTCTTCTTCAAATCCAATCTCCGATGACGAGGAGTCACCGGCTGTTACCGCAGAGTTCTGCCGATTATTTCGCCGCCGGATCCGGATCTTTCGCCGCCGGAAACCTTCATCGATCCGCTGCTCGTCTGGCAACGAGGACGATGCTCCTTCGCCATCGGTGGTGATGGACTCCGACTTCGACGCCAAGACGTTCCGCAAGAACTTGACGAGGAGCATAACTACAATCGCAAGCTCATGAAGTGGTGATGCCAATGACGGCGAAGAAGGAGAAGGAATTGGGTCGGCCAAATGAGATAGCTTACCAGAAGGAAGCAGCGAATTGGGTGAATCTGATTGGGTTAGTGGATCTGCTTTCTGGTACTACTCCCCCCTCTTCCTCCAATTTTGTTTTAACAAATTGGTTTTATCATTTATTGTATTAAAAACGCATTGCTTGGTGTGGTTTTGATGTAAAAGGTTGTGACTTTGGTTTGTTAACTTTGGTTTGTTAGGATTCCGATAACGTTTGAAGGTGATTGTATTGAAAGATATGCGAAGCTTTGTAGCTTCTGGACAGACTCTTTCATGTTTTTTTTACTATGTTACCTCAGTTTTTCTTTGTAACTTACGGTGGTTTTGCTTACAACAGTGTTGGTACAGAATCTTAGCTTTGTGCAGCAGACTGCCTTGACGGATGATCAGTTGCAAGCAACTGAAGCTAGTGAGAAACTTCTTATTTTTTTAAAAAATCAGGTTATATGGGTTCCTGGCAGCTTTGAGATAGGTGTTGCTGCACAAAAGCTTGGGAAATCAGGAAAGTTTCATGCCGTTTTATGTTATCGGTGCTGTGGTATGGCTCCCTTGATTTATACAAGTTTTGATTATATGTGCTCAGAACGTACTTTGCTTTATGGCTGCTGAAACATGTTTAGTGTTTGGGTTTTGATCTAGACTTTGTTGTGTGTTAGATAAGAGGAGATACTACTCATTATGATGATGTTGCCAACTCTGCTGCATTTGTAGTACTTTCTGTTGGCATTAATTCAGTTTTGTTCTTGATCATCATTTGCGTCATCTGCATATTTTTTAAAGACGTGTATGTAACATTGGTTTGAAAACAGAGTCAGTGTTGTTGATGTCATCTTCTCTTGCATTTAGATTAGCTTTGCAGTAGTCAATGTTATCTTCTCTTGCATTTATAGCCTAACTTTCAAAATCGCTCACTCTCTAAACACTCAAGTTTTGGTAACAATGTTTAACATTTTTTTTTTAAAACTTCTAAATAAGATACTTGACACACATTTATTACTAAAAAATGATTAAGAGTTTCATCAGAGGTTAATTTTTATAATTTTTTAAAATGAGTAGCATTCTTGTAATAAACTCGTCATCTTCATATTAGGGCTTTCAACGAATTCTGCAACTACATATCGGAGCCGCCATTGATTTTTTTCATGCCATTTTCGTTTTTTTTTTGTGTTTTGACTCTAGAACTTGCAAATATTGTGTAAAATATCAGATTAAAGTCAAAAACTAAGCAAAAATAAGTTTTTCCATAATTTTCGAGTTTTAACTACTTATAATCTAAAGGACATGGCTCTTCTCGGCCAAGCATTTATCCGTCGCTTTTCTGGTCACTAAAGCCCGTTTTACGGTCAACTCTGTCTCTCTCCCATCGTAAGCCGGTTCCGGGGCTTTGGGGTTTCGCCAAATTAAAAAATTTCTTAAGTAAAAAGGAAAAGAAGTAGTGGATCAAGTTAAAAACATATGTGGTTCGTTGTTTTCTTCGGTTTGAAAAATTAAATATTCTTAAAATAAAATAGAACATAAGGAAACAAAATAGGTAAATGAAGAAGATATGATTTAGTTAAATTTAATTAGGGGTAAAGCTATAAAACAACAACCAAAAGCTACCCTAGTAGTTAGACTTAGAAGTGTCCTATGGTGAATAAAAACTTACAAAGTGGCTATTTATGTAAAAATCTCTTTTCTTATTCAAAATGTTATTAATCTTTTTGCAATTATTATTTCTCTGTCACGAGAATGGTTCACTTCATAGTTCAGACATCCATTTCTGGTTCACTTCTCACAATGATCTTCCATTTTTAATACTCGGTAAAGGGATCTAACTAATGAGATAATAAACGAACAGTATTGTTCATTTTAGTATTAGACATTAAAAACAATAGTATACACCAAAAACTAGGCAGTAATCCGCGTTATGCCCGGATTGAAATAGTTTATTAGATTATTTATTGTATGTCGTACTAAGAGATTTATTTTATAGTTTTTAAAGGGAATGAGCATTCATATATCCGTTCGGACTTCGGATTTTTAGGATTAGAAATTTAAATCATATTCGGATACTTACAAATTTTAATTTAGATTTGGTTCAAATCATTACGGGTTGGGTTCAAATTTGAGTTCGGATACCTATTTTAATTATGTATTTTTTTAACAAAAGTCCAAATATACTTAATATTAAAATAAAATAATAAAAACATAAAATTTTGAATAATGTAAGACTAAATATTTAAATTCACATAAAATTAGTTCAATTTAAATATTTGGATGGTGAACAAATAAATATTTTCAGTATTTTGAACATTTTCTGTTAGTTTTAAATATTTACTTGTAACTATGTTGATAATTTTTAGATATTTTCATATTTTTAAATATTTAATAGATATAAATTTAAAATTATTAACATATTTAAATATATATATATAATTTTGATTTAGATATTTTTGGTATCCGAAATATTTTAATTTGGATCAGATTCAGGTCATTTTATCTTGATATTAAACGTTTAGATCCATCTGAGTAATTAATCAGTTTTAGTTTGTGTTTAATATTGCTTTCAAATCTAATTCAGTTCGGTTCTTTGGATCCAAATGTTTTACATATACTTAATTTCTTCTACTAATATAAAGCAAAATAAAATAAATGTAAAAGTAATATTCTCGATTTATTTAAAATACATAATTATTGGACTATACTTTAAAAATACCAATAAAAATGGTTGAGAATCGTGTCAATATTTTTTGGGTATGTTGCAAAATTGACGTAGTCTAAAACCAATAACATGTATCTTCTCATAATGTAATCTTTTCACCCAGCACCTGAATTCTGTTTTTCAATCGATTTCACAAATTTTCTTTTCTTTTATAATGCTTATGATTTCTGATTTTTTCTTGCAATCTGATTATGTTTCTACTTTTTGGTCTAATATGAAACTCCGTAAAGAAACCAATATTTGGCTTAACTAAAGATCTGATTTTATGTGTGGTATTTTTTACCTCAATTTCCTAAATTCAGAACCAATCACAATTATTTATTATCTTCATGTACAGAAGCCCCAACCATGGGTAAGTTCGACAAGATACAAAACTTTCAGTTTTCATTTCATCATTTTAGTTGATGTAAATCTTAATCATTTTTAATTTCTTTCTTTCAAAATGATATTATTCAGTAGTTTTACGGAGAGAACTTCAGTTCACTAATACAAATGTTAAAAATGCAAGATCTAAAAAATTGAGTTGATTAAAAAAAATTAGTGTGAACACATTGAATTATATGTGGTAGAATATAAGAAATTAGTATATGAACGCATTAATTGTTAAATATTTGTGAGACCGACACGTTAGCATACTCAAATTGAAATCAATGTGAGGCTGATACGTGTCTAATGTAGTGTGAAAACATTAAATGACGAAGCTTCTGTTTTAATATATAGGGGATAAAATTTGCAAAGAGCACTAACAACTATTCATAAAGTGTCACTTTAATATTTACTGACACAAATTAAAATGTATTTATAACATTAATATTTATATTTGTATGATTAATAATTTTTGAGATAAATAAATTATTTACAAGATTAAAATATTTTATAATGAATATAAATCAAAATAAATATAAATTTTAATAGATTTCTAAACTAACATTTTCGTATAACATGAAAACGTTAAAATGTCACTATTTGTAAAACATAGAAAAGCATATTAAAATTTTCTAAAATCTGAAATTTAGTAAATTTTCCATTTCATTCATTTTCATAAAACCAATAATGGAATATTGATTAATAAATAATTGATCGAAAATATCTTCAAAATGGTTTTCGATTAGTATATTTGCAATTTGATCGATTTGCTTGATATTCATAAATACTATTAAAACATGAACACGACTTATTGATACAAGTGTGGTCTAACTATTTTAATACAATTATTAAAAAATTTATTAATCATTTAAGATAAATATTATACAAAGAAAAACATATATATGACTAAAAACACAAATATAAAAATTAAATTTCAACAAAAATGTAAAACAAAAAATATACCCCTCAAAATCCAGTTGATTAGCTTAAAAAGGAATTGTGAATGTCCGACTGATATCATAGAATAATATTCCTGTCCAACAATCGATTATGATCAATTGTATGAAAGACAATTTGTGTGTGTTTAAACTTTTTCTTATATCGAAATAGAATTCACTCAATCAAATAATTGAGAAGCTGATAGTGGAATTCAACTATGCAAATACCAAGTCCAATCACAAGGCATCACTTTGTTCATCTCAATAAAAGTATAGTTAATAATAATAATAACGGAGGTAAAATAATAATTTTTCTAGAAGTTAGGACTTGAAAAGAAAAGTTATACGCAAAAGAAGAGCTTTCTGGCATCCAGAGAGAGAGAGAAGAAGAAGACGAAGCAAGTTCCAACTTTTGTTCGTAAGTTAACTTCCTTTCTCTTTACTCATCTCTCATCCTGATTCGCCCCTCTCTGCTTGATTCCTCCCCTAAAGTCTCGACCTTTAGTCTCCAACTAGATCCACTCCTTGACAAAGGTTTGCGTGATCTGTTTCATCTCTTCGATTTAGGGGAAAACAGAGAATGGATGGGAACTTTCCTCAAGGAGGCGTCGTTCGTGGCGGACCTTCTTCCTACGGAGGATTCGATCTGCAAACCTCCATGAACCAGCATCGACACAGTCTCCACGAAGGTCTTCCCTTTGCTATGGTCACAGCTCAAACCTGCGGTCATCACCACAACGTGGCCATGACTGAGCAACATAAAGGGGATAAGAACTCAGTGAGTGACGATGATGAGCCGAGCTTCAACGAGGAAGGCGGTGAAAAGTCAACTAAAGGGTCTCCATGGCAGAGAGTGAAGTGGACTGATAAGATGGTGAAGCTGTTGATAACCGCTGTGTCTTATATAGGCGATGATTCGAGTATGGACGGTGGTAGCAGAAGAAAGTTTGCAGCTTTGCAGAAAAAGGGAAAGTGGAAGTCTGTTTCCAAGGTCATGTCCGAGAGAGGCTATCATGTTTCGCCTCAGCAGTGTGAGGATAAGTTCAATGATTTGAATAAACGTTACAAGAAGCTTAACGATATGCTTGGGAGAGGGACTTCTTGTCAGGTAGTGGAGAATCCTGCGCTTTTGGATTCGATTGGGTACTTGAATGATAAGGAGAAGGATGATGTTAGAAAGATCATGAGTTCTAAGCATTTGTTCTATGAGGAGATGTGTTCGTACCACAATGGGAACAGGTTGCATTTGCCTCATGACTTGGCTTTGCAGCGTTCGCTTAAGCTTGCGCTTAGGAACAGAGATGATCATGAGAGTCATCATCAAGTTGAGGATGTTGAGGATGATGATGGGGAAGGTGAGGAGCATGATGAGTATGATGATTTTACACATGGGGGTTGTGGTGGTGGTGCTTTGAAGAAGGCTAGACAGAGTCATAGCCATGAAGATGTTGACCATCCGGGTCACCAAGTGAGTTCTCTGGAGTGTAATAAGCTCTCTTTGTCGCAAATGCCGTTTCCTCAAGGTGGGGAAGAGAGTGAGAGATCAGCTTTGATGCAGAAGCAGTGGATTGAGTCTAGGACTCTTCAGTTGGAAGAGCAGAAGCTTCAGATCCAAGTTGAATTGCTGGAACTGGAGAAACAGAGATTCAGGTGGGAGAGGTTTAGTAAGAAAAGGGATCAAGAGCTGGAGAGAATGAAGATGGAGAATGAGAGGATGAAGCTTGAGAATGATAGGATGGGACTGGAGTTGAAACAAAGGGAACTGGGTGTTGAGTTGTAGCTGGATTGTGTTCACTTGTCTTGATTGGTATATAAATGAAGAGTCATTTATGATGCTGTAAGCTTTGATTTGAAATGATCTCGAGACTTTGATGTGAGAGATCATTGTGGTTGCATCTGTGATGGAGGTTTGAGGAAAGGAGTGTAACAATTGTCTGTCCAAGGCTTTGCCTTAACCCCTCAATATTCGGAATGTAACAATTTTCTGTCCCATATTCTATTTCAAAACCATGGATTTTTTTTTTTCTTTTTTTTTTTCCAGTTTTGAAACAAACTCAACTTTTGGGTCTGCAACTTCTTTGTAAATGTCTTTGGCTCGCTGCTTCATACACCTGTCAAATAAGATAGTGATGCAAGAAGTCTATCCAAGCGTAGTTATGATTTGAGAGAATGCAATTCACTCAGGGAGGCACAGTGTGTAGACAACATGAGATTGTCGCAGCAGTCTTTTTTGACATACGTTAGGTATTACCACTAACTTCTACATCCTCAAAACATCACAACCTTCTACTATCGACAGCGAAAACCAACACTATAAACCCCCATGTGTGAGGAAGAAAGTGAAAACTTTAACCTTATGCATCAAAACCCCAGACTTCTGTTATCAACATCAGAAGTTTCGATCTTGGCATTGCTAGATTGGCTTGTGCTACTTTAGTAAGTGAACATTTTCATCAAAGATTGCATCTCCTTCAGCTTCTTGATCAAAGCAAATAGTAAGCAACACTTTCACTCTAAGACAAATTCCATAATAATACTGAGAAGTAAATGTAAAAAAAAAAAAACAGTCTTCACAGACCGAATTTGCATGGTAATATCAAAGAAAGAGCAGTAAATTTTGAAGATTGACGAAGACGGAGTTCAAATGTCCACTAATCTTATTAAATTACCAAATGGTTTTCTACTCACATCATTAAATATAATTAGAGCATATGTAGTTTCAATGTTTACCATTTCTTCACGTTTGAAGATTCCTTATAAACAATCAATCGTAATCTTTGAATACTACAAAATATAGGAGTCAAGTTGTTAAATCAAAGCAGCCGTAGACGTTGGGATATAATATGTGGTAATATGTGGAGTATTTTGACGTCCTCCTTGAGTTATATTGACATGGTCTTGATTGTGTAGCTGCATTTATAGAGAACAACCCAAGACTTGAGGTTTATTTCCTAATCCTATATAAGAAAAAAAAAAGATTTAGAGAAAACCTTAAAAAAGAGAAAAAAAGTTAAGAGAGGTTGAAGATGAATAAGGTGCATGGTCTGTTTTTGGTGGCTATTTTCATTCTTGCTTCTACAAAGCTGGTTATGGGTCAATCTTCGCAAAATTGCCAAACGAAATGCGGCAACGTCTCAATCGAGTACCCTTTTGGCACTTCTCCAGGTTGTTACTACGCTGGAGATCCTAGTTTCAATATCACATGTAACCCTTCAAATAAGCTGATCTTTGGCGGCAACGAAGTGATCAACATCTCACACAGCGGCGAGCTACGCGTCTTGAATACAAGATCCTATGTTTGCTACGACAGGCAAGGAAACGAGACTGGCCGCATTAACCGGTGGTCTAGTCTTGGTAACTTAACATTCTCAGACAAGAACAGGTTTGTTGCGGTAGGCTGTAACACTTACGCATTTCTGAACACTGACGGTGTTGGAAATTACTCAACTGGATGCATGTCAACATGTACTTCTCCAAGGGAGACAAATGGATCATGCACTGGTGGAGGTTGCTGCCAGACCTCTCTCCCTAGAGGGAGCCACTACTTCATGGTCTCTCCGTATAGCTTTTCCAACCATACTTCTGTTTATAGCTTCAACCCTTGCAGCTACGCCTTTCTAGTCGAAAATGGTAAGTATAACTTCAGATCTTCAGAAGATCTTATGAATCTGAGGAATATCGAGAGGTTTCCTGTGGTGCTTGATTGGTCTATTGGTCAAGATTCATGCGAGTACGTTGGAAGGGGGAACATATGTCGTGGGAACAGCATGTGTTCCAATTCTGTCCGCGGAACCGGATATATCTGCAGATGTAAGGAAGGGTTTGATGGGAATCCATATCTTTCAAACGAAAATGGTTGTCAAGGTACTACTACTTTTTTTTAGGAGTTATTCTCTTGGTTTGAAAATAATTTTTTTGAAATTTACTATGATTATCTAATAAAAATACACTGAATTTTTTTTAAAACAATTTTTTTTCTAAAACATACTCCCTCCGTTTTCATTAAGATAGACTTTTTAGAAAAAATATTTGTTTCAAAAGATGTATTTTTTTGTGTTTTCTATGAAAAAAATGTAAATTTCAAAAAAAATAATTGATTTTATTGAATTAATATTGGTTAAAATTAGTTACTGAAAATTGAAAATTATAGAAAACAATAAATTTATTATGATAGTTTAATGTGTTTTTAATATGAGTGAAAATAATAAAAAAATTATCTTTGTGAAACGAATGAAATACCATTTTAAAAATAATCTCTTGTTGCCTTGGGACAGACATAGACGAGTGCACTACTAGTAGACATAACTGTTCAGCTTCCAGCATCTGTGAAAACACCATGGGACACTTCCTTTGTAATTGCCCATCTGGTTACAACTTAAATGCCACCAATAATAGCTGCATGCGTAAAGGCAGGCCTGAATACTATGGATGGACTCAAATTTTTCTTGGTAAGCTCCCCTCACTTGTCTGGATTCTAACTTTTCTGAAAAAGCTCTCTCTAATCATTGTGTGTGATGTGATCAGGAACAACCATCGGCTTCTTGGCCATCCTACTTGTCATTAGCTGTGTACAACGGAAAATGAAGCACAGGAAAAGCACCGAGCTCCGAAAACACTTCTTCGAGCTAAACGGTGGCGGCATGTTGAGACAGCGACTCTCGGGAGCAGGGACATCAAATGTTGATGTCAAAATCTTTACTGAGGAAGGCATGAAGGAAGCAACTAATGGTTATGACGAAAGTAGAATCCTGGGCCAGGGAGGCCAGGGAACAGTCTACAAAGGGATATTACCGGATAAGTCCGTAGTTGCTATAAAGAAAGCTAGGCTTGGAGATTGTAGCCAAGTAGAGCAGTTCATTAACGAAGTTCTTGTGCTTTCACAGATCAACCATAGAAACGTGGTCAGGCTCTTGGGCTGCTGTCTAGAGACTGAAGTTCCCTTGCTGGTCTACGAGTTCATTAACAGTGGCACCCTTTACGACTGCTTGCACGGTTCCATGTCTGATTCTTCTCTGACATGGGAACACCGCTTGAGGATTGCCGTAGAAATTGCTGAAACTCTAGCATATCTTCACTCATCTGCTTCTATCCCAATCATCCACCGAGATGTCAAGACTGCTAATATACTCTTGGATGAAAACTTAACTGCAAAGGTAGCTGACTTTGGTGCTTCAAGGCTGATACCGATGGATAAAGAGCAGCTCACAACTATGGTTCAAGGAACTCTAGGTTACTTAGACCCAGAATACTACAACACAGGGTTGCTAAACGAGAAGAGTGATGTCTATAGCTTTGGGGTAGTCCTGATGGAACTTCTCTCAGGACAAAAGGCACTGTGCTTCGAAAAACCACAACAGTCAAAACATCTTGTGAATTACTTTGCTTCTGCCATGAAAGAAAATAGGTTGCACGGAGTCATTGACGGACAAGTGATGAACGAGTCTAACCAGAGGGAGATACATGAAGCTTCAAGAATTGCTGCTGAGTGTACGAGACTGATGGGAGAGGAGAGGCCAAGGATGAAAGAAGTAGCTGTACAGCTTGAGGCCTTGAGAGTCACAAAAACAAAACAGCAGTGGTCGGATCAGTATAATGAGCCAGAGGTGAATGAGCACTTGGTCGGTGTTGAAATCTTATCAGCACAAGGGGATGCGAGTACCACTGGCTATGACAGCATCAAGAATGTAACAAGATTACACATTGAAGCTGGCCGTTGATTAGACTGTAGGCGACATTCCATTGGATCATGATCATGTTTCTTTTCTCTTACTTTTCATCCTAGCCCTCTCTTGTCCTCAACACAACTTATTTAAGGTTTTAGCAACACACTAACCTCTTCACACACACACGATGTGTTTTGACACCTAAATGAGAGTTTTCTTTTACACCTCCACAGGGTCTAAACTACTGTGGGATTTGATTTGGACTTGAAGCATTCAGAGATCGATTGAACAATGGAACTGTTGATCTCGGTTTGACCATTCAGGTAATGTAAACAGTCTCAAAAACCAGAAGAGCTGCCAGAAGAAGTTGTCTGAGGCTGAGCAAGATTGGCCTTTGTTGTAGCTTGCATTCTGTTCAATGATATTGTCTTCTTGTATGTTATTTTGGCTCTCTACTACATTTTCTGTAAAGGTTCAATTATAACTCATTCCAAAGATCCAAGTCAATAGATTCGCTGTTTATATAGATGTAAGCATGTTATGCAAGGTACTGAGTGGGGCAACAACTTATTTGACTTTGAAAGAAATAATATAGTCGATGTGTTTGGCATTGTAATATATTTCAAACTTGTATGGTAATAATGTTTGGAGTAAGTAACTAAACATGTTCAATTTTTTTCAGCTTGATGTTTTTCCTCGAGCTTAACAGCTGAAGATTCATAGTCATATGGTGCTGTTTATTTGGATACAGTGGGTTCAGCTTGCTGTTTTATTGTTGATTTGGAAACTAACTCCAATAAAATCCTTAACAAAAATCTATTGAAATAAGGATTTGAAGAGATTGTGGGATTTGGTTAAAATCCCTAGTTATTCAACTAAAGATTTTCAGAAAAAGTTCCAAATCATGTGTTATTCAATAAGGAGTTTGTGCAAAGTTATCAAATCTCACTTAAAATCATCTGTTATTCAATTAACCATTTATAAAAACTGTATGAAATCCAGTGTTATTCAAAGCTAAACATTATTTACAAAAAAAAAATTGTGAAAAAGGAATTGAAGAGACTTTACATCATTTTCTAGTTAAAAACAAGTTGTTCGAATACACGAAAGTGTGTAAGGGCGAACTCTCTCAGGCACTAACTTCGAGGTCTCTCCAAGATCTAGTTTATCCGGCGCCGGCGAAGCAGTTTCTCGTCGGCGCGGGGTACTATTTCCGGCGTGCTGCTAGCTCTCATCTTCATGGCTCTGTCTCGCATCCTGTTTTGTTTGTCACTACATCGCTTCTGTTGGTCAATCGAAGGAGAAAGATACCTACGGATTCAACGACGAAGCCGAGGACTCTTCGTCTCAGATCTTCCGGCGGTCTCTCTTCCTCATATGGCCTCTCCCCCAGCGACGAGTCGAGAGGGTTCTCTCACCACCGCTGTGTTCCGGTTCTCAGGGACAGTTCCCAATGAACCTCCCTCTGGCTGCCGTGGGACAGGTTATGTTATCAACTTTGTCCCGTGCTTTCATATATCTTTGGAGCAGAGATTTCATCTGAAGAGCTCTTCCTTTCTTTCTTCGGGAAGGCTTGAGCCTATTATCACACCACGGTTTGCTCCTCTCCAGTGTTCAGGCACCAGATCTCAAAGCTCCACGAGATTAGATCCAAATTTTGTCGGTGGTTCTCCACTCTACTCATCTCCTAAAGTGGTTCTCTCCTCCTATGCGGGGATCCTCCTAAACGGCTATACTGTTCCTCTTCGACAAAACTTCTCCGGTGACCTCTTCTACGGCACCGTCGAATGGCCAAGATCCGACGCGTCTCGCTCCGAGCAGGTTGTGGGTAGTGGACTGGATTTCAATTACGTTTGGGCTTGGCCCATCGAAGGTACCAAACCTGCCAGCCCAAAGTTCAGCTTGATAAAACCCAAATTCAAGAAAGAAGATGCAATTCATATTACAATGGGCTTGGGTGTTTGGGTTAAATCTATAGAGATTTTCGGTGGGTTCACTGGAATCTCCTTTCAATGCATATTGCCATATCTCTCCTTTGGGATGAATTCACCGGTGGGTGCGCCAGTTTGGGACTCGATTTCACCATCCTTCTCTCGTGAGAAGTGTCCTTTAACACCATTCCTTCTTTCCATGAAAGGAGATGTTTTCTCGGTTTCATTATCAAGGTATAGTTTCAGCTTCTTCACCGTTTTGTCATCTTGTGTAGCGGTCTGTACGGGGCCAGAAGATGCAATCGAGTCTACTGCGGTTTTTCTCGTAGGTGAGAACTGGCTCTCAACGTCACTTGTGACTATCTTTCAGCTATCCGACTTCGTCGTGAAAGCCTTATCGACACAGTTAAGCTTGGTCTTGATTTCGCTGTCATCATCTTCTCTTGAAGAATTATCCTACTTAGCTTTCTTTATTTGTGTTGTTTATGCTTTTAATGGAAGAGGATGTCACATTCCCTCATGTTATTGTAACCAAACAAGTTAAGTCTGAATGAAATTAAGTTGTGTTCAAAAAAAAAAAAACATCTTCATTAGAATAACATCTCTATAGGTGGTATTTGAAGAGAATTAAAAAAAATATTCTTGAGAAATATTGTCGTTCATCTCTCTGTTCTATTTATTTCTTCCTGAAATCTTTCACCACCATTTTACAGTAGATAAATTGATGGTTTGAGCTGACACCTTGGATCACATCGAGCTGTTTTTTTCTCTACTCGGAATCTCATAAATGATGAACCAGTACTTTTAAAATTCTTTTTTAGCCATCTCTCTCACCTCTCTTGTTCTTCCTCCTAATATGTAAATGGGTGGCCTTCACAAGTTGAATTAGTGATATATTTATGAGATTTATTAATCCCAGATTTCATTTTCATCTGGAGGTTAATGAAAGGTGGGAACTAAACTGTTTTGTTAAACCGAATCAAGTCGGAGATTTAATACATAGAGCAGTATACGATGCAAAACATGGCTTCTTGAGCAGTATATGATGCAAAACAAGGACCACGGTCGGTTGGGGGTTTGGATAGAAGCATGAGTTCAGCTTGCTTGAAGGTGAGCTAAAAATTCAAGTTTTTTTCAATAGACTTTAGTGTTTGATAACACTATTGGATTCTTGAACTGAAGAGACAGAGACGTAACTTCCCATTGCTTGGAAGTATACTACTATTAGTTCTAATCCTACATGGTGGGGTTTTTATTGGAGCATTGTTGACTAGCTTTTCTCTTTGTATCTAAGGAGGAAGGCGTATATGAAGTTACTGGAGAGAATTTACAAGCAGAATGATGTTTCTCAGTTCCGTTGAAGGTTTGACTTCTGTAATCTTTGATATCTGTCTACTTCGCACCAAACATGCCATTTACTCTCTGTTTCTGTAGTTATATTAAATCCTGAGCTACCTTTATCTACCAGCCTGCACAGAAACTGGTTACTGATAGCCTCAGCCATTATCTGGTCCAGTTGTTTATGCTTTGAAAACTTGAAATAGAGAAACCGTGGGTTTCTTGTAACATTGTTCATGCTTCTAGATTGTTTTTATGAACTCTTCTTAGTAATGCTATAAAGTGCGTCATTTGTCTATGCATCTAGATTGTTTTGAGAACTTTTTAACATTAATTAGAAGGAATATGGCGTGGTATATGTTCCGGAACAGGTGGTGGATGTATCAGTAGTGATGCCGACAGAGAAGCAGCCACTGCACATAGCTTTGCCAGTTCCTTAAACTTGGTGGAGAGAAAGCATTTACTACCTCTCCATCTTTAAAATATTAGTGCTAGTACCTCTTGTTTTGTTTTTTACTCATTCTGTATATTAGTATCGGACTGTTGGTAATATATATATCCTAATATGCTAGTGGCCACAATCTAATTTCTATATGCATATACGGTAGAGAGGCCATAGGTAGAAAGACCTAAAAGCAAAGTATGAAGGCAGAAAAAATATTGACGAGAACTAGTATACTCAAATCACCTAAACAACTCTAGAATTTAATTATAAGAGATATATTTTCAAACCACCTACAAATTTTAATTTATACTAGAGATTTTTTCCGCGCTACGCGCGGATTATATACTATAAAATTTAAAATATTAGGTTAATAACATATATTAAAGTAGTACTAAATAATAGTGACTGGAAAATGTTTGCAAAAGTAAACCAAAAGAATATAGTTTAAGATTCTATATTGTTATTGCTGTTGTTGTCTTCTTGTTGCCATGATAGAGTATATTCTCTATGTGTTCATAATATATTACCTAAAAACATAAAGATTAAGAAAGTTATTAATTTTAAAAAATATATTTAATATATATATTAGATACAATTTAGGCAATCATAAAATCAATCTATTTAATTTGATTGGTCACACTATATGCAATAAATACAAAAATTACCTAAAATATATAAACTATTTATATTTTTGAAACAATTTTTTTCCTATAACAACTTACAATATGAAACAGATGGAGTATTATTTAGTGTAAATAAATGTCATTGGTGTAAATAGTGGATTTCAACATAAATCAGTTTTACCTTTTTTGCTTTTATTTTTTTGTACTTCATAAATATTTTTGAAACTTAAGGATTTATTGGTATTACTGATACCACCCGCAAATGTTGCATTTGTGTGGGTGGTAGCAGTTGTTGGTATTTTACGTAATCATAAAAATGTTATAAAAGCTTTATGCCGTTTCAAAATTTTAAAATTAAAAGTTGGTTTTCACAAATGTTTGTGATTGTTGGAATGTTACATGTAAGTATAATAAATATATTTAAATTTTTAATTTAACTATTAAAATTGAGATATTATAAATAAAATATAGAAATAAAATTTATATTTTAATTTATATTCACTAACAATATCCTAATTCATTATAAAAACTTTAAACCCAAAATATTCACTATAATGTTTTAGAAATTAATATATATACATATATAAACCAAACAAAATATTTTTAAAATAAAACCTGATATATATCTTCGTAATTTTTTTTATCGAAACTATAGCTTTCTAATTGATTTTCGAAAATAAAATAAATTGAATATTTTTATTAATTATATTAAATTAATAATTTTCTTCCGTGTGTGACTTTTAACTCTTGATCATCACTCTTCTATGATCTCTTTAACTTCTGTTCATGAACCACCAGTGAGCTTTGAAGTTCAGCCAGAGTGATGCTTTCAATGTTTTTGGACTCTTCTATGGAGACCATCACATACATGAATTTCTCACTCAAAGTCTTGAGAATCTTTTCAACCACCTTAGTATCAGCTATCGTTTCTCCATTGCTTCTCATCTGATTTGTGATGGCCAACACACGAGTGAAGTACTCCTCCACAGTTTCAGATTGAAGGTCATATATTTGTATTCATATTTTATTCACTGAATACATAAGGTTGATGTTCCTGACATCTGATTGAATACATTAATTTTGTGTTTATATGATGAATACAGTCTTTATTCTGTTTATAATAGTAGTTGTAAATTGTTCTCTTGTTTTCTAGGTTGTTGTGGTAGCACATAGTTTTTGCTTATGTAGTCGAAGTATAATATATATACTTTTACTCTGTCCATGGATATCTTGATGCATTTCCAGTTTAATATTTTTTTCCATTGAGTTTTCAAGTAATTTCTTATTTATATAATGTTATAGATAATATAAAATTGAAACCAACAGCAATCCAAAAATCATATTAGACATGTATTTGTCTACTTTTAGTCAAGTTAGGTGTTTTAAGTATAATATTTATAAATAATGGAATAAAGTTCTAAGAAGATATTTTAAAAAGGGTGAATTTAATATATGTTTAAGGGTAGAGTTATATAAATGACGATAGTTTGATATTTTGTGATTTCTGGGACGTATTATATTGATTTTTTATTGGTCGTGGCTTAAATATTTGCATGGTTGTTTATGAAAAATGAATAATTATAATTTTTTGATTAATAATAGATTTAATTTATAAGATAATTTACAAAAGGAAGAAAATTACTTACTTTTTACAAATGATTTTTTTTTAATTTAACTTAATTGTACAAAAAAATATGATATCTATTTGACATGTTTTATTGGTGGTGTTAAATCTTTTATTAATATAATTAAGAAACTTTCAAATGAATCTTCTTTATATATTAGATATTACTTTTTATTTTCACATATATGATTTAGAACTTTAAGTGTTTTATTTTTTTTATTAGTTAAACTTTCTCTTTTTCAAAAAGTGGATTTTTATTCTAAAAAACTAATTTTTGAAAACAATAATAAAGAAACTAAATAAATGAATACACCGTTTTTGATGTTTTCTTTATTCTGAGCACCTTTATAACATCATTCTGATGTTCTTTCCAAAATTCTCAAATTATCTGGTGTCTAAATACAATACAAAAATATACATCATCCCTATGATATAAAATAAAAATTTGAAATTAGTGAAATTTATCTGAAGTATAAAGAAGTCGGTCACCTGCTTGTGTATACGGAAGTTAACTATGTCCTTTGTGTCGGTTCCTACGATACATAAAACAAAGAACTTGTAGGCTCCAGCAACATATGATAGACATGTCAATCAAATGACAAACTCAGACCAAAGTCTGTTCTGAATCACATAGCGATTAAGACTCCAAAATATATAATCACTAATGTACAATGGCTGGCTGTCATAAGGTGCTCACATATAGAACACCAAGTTTAAAATAAACAAACCATTAAAAAAATTTTCTTCGTGTCTATGTTTGAGAGTAGATACCTAACAATGATGAAGATCATTCATGATGTAATTCCGAGAAAAAAATCCTTGAGCAACTGGTTTGTATTGTTCCAGAAATCATACAGCAAATCCTTGATACTCCTCACACGAAACCCATGAATATTGATGGAGAACCTATCATAGACCATATCCAGTTGATGAAATAGTTAGATTAATCCTACTGCAGTGATTGTAAATCAGACTGAAATACATATACATATATATTCCAATGTATACACTGTGAAACACTAAGCTGGATTCCTTAGATTCTGACTCCAAGTGACAACAACAAAGGGGAGCCAGAAGATAGATAGTCATATATTACAGTGAAATTTTGTAATTGTACCTTTCTTTGTTTTCTTGCTGGTTCGCAGCTTCACCAACTCTTTATTTGGCCTCCTCTTCGGCTCTTCCACACATGCGTGATCACAACCATTCAATCACAATACAAACCGAAAAATCCACATGGAACCAAAATAACCCATACAAACCAGCTATAGAATAAGAGAGACATTTGCGACAAAAAGAGGAAAAAGAGTAACACAAACAATGTAGTTTCAAGACTTTTACCCACTAAAAGCTGACTAAAAATGCAACGTTACCTTTTTCTAGAGATAGCAGTTTGATGTTAGGAGTTTTCAAGGCTCCTAAAACAAATGTTGTAGTATAAATGATTGCCGAACCAGTTCTGAGGGATATCAAAGCACCGAGAATGCAAGTACTCACTTAATCTAAGTGCAACCAATGATTTAGAAGGGTTTTAAGCTATGACTAAAACTAAAAAGCAATAACAAAATGATACTTTCTTGACTAAGGGAAAAGAGAACTCATGGGCATAGGGATTAGACCTTGGGTGATCAAATTTCGAACTAAGGATGACAAATGATCAATCAAACTATCGACCTTAAGCCTAGACATAATTCTAAGCAAGCTCTATGTCTAGATGAATGCTCATTTGCTAACATATCTCAAACATCAAATGTCTTTGGTTGAATAATATGAAAGCAATCATTACTAACAAGTCTATTAGCTATCTTAGCACCTTTAACAACAAATGTCTTTGGCAAAGTATACTAAAAGCCTAGGAGAGTTGTCTCAGGCATTTCATCGAACACCTTTTGGGTGGGAAATGCTTATTGATCATCTTTTGAGTGGCCAACTCAGAAGATGCATTATGAATACTCTACTAGCAAGGAACAAGAATGATCTACACTAAAACATCCTAGAACTAACCTAATCACCCTTAATCTCCCTAACCCATGAATTCAAAAGGTGATTACTCACTAATCTCTATGATTCCTCTTAAACCCATATTGGATTTCAGATTAATCATGTAGAGAAATAGATAAGAAATCAACAAGAACACAAGATGAAAGCAATGAAATCTGAATCAAAAGAAGTTTTATTAGTTCTCCTCTAGAAAAGAGATTATCCTGCTCCAATGGCTTACAAAAATCTTAAAACATAAGTTTTTGAAAAGTAAAAACGTGCATAATGAAATGACCAAAAGGCCCTTAGGAAACATGAGTTCGACAGGCAAATAGACGCGGAGCGACCTCGGCCTGTCGCTCCGACAAGTCGCTCCGGCCTTCGGGAGCGACCTCAGTGGGTCGCTCTGAGAGGTCGCTCCGGGCTTCATTTTTGTCGTCTCGCCTTGTGATGCGAGCGACTTAGCCAAGTCGCTCTGAAGACGTCGCTCCCAGTCACCGAGAAACGCGAGCGACCTCTCCATGTCGCTCTGGCAAGTCGCTCTGAGAGGGGTGTCTCACGAGAAACGCGAGCGACCTCTCTATGTCGCTCTGGCCAGGTCGCTCTGGCCAGGTCGCTCGGGATGTGTCACAGCGACTTCACGGCGTAGCTTCGGTGAGGTCGCTCTGGTGCGCTGCTCGTCCGTTGATCGCTTTAAACACTTCTTTTGAGCTCCAAATGCACTCAAATGCCTCCAAGAACTCCATGTGGTACTCCAACACCTGATAAAGACTCATGTATGTAAAATGCAACCTAAACGTGGCTAAATCCTAGTCTATATGATCAGAAAGCACATGGGTGAATGGATAAAACAGTGGAAATATGCAAGATATCAACTCCCCCAAACTTGTTATTTTACTTGTCCACAAGTGAACTTTCTAGAACTCATAGGGAGAGAGGTTTGAAGGTGGGAGCTCATAGCCAAAAGAAACACAACTAGCACTCAATTCAACATCTAATCCAACATGAGCACACTCTCTTATTACACTCTAGCTTCTCTAGGCCTATCTCAACTATTTTTGTCCTTATGCTCATCATCAAGCATCCACACATTCAAATCAACCAACTCTCACATTCATTAAGCATAAAACATTAAGTGAATTCTTGCAAATGGTCAATTGGTCTAAATCATTTGGTTGAGTTAGAGAAGGTTTTTATTCAAGTGGGTCAAGAGGTTTAAAATCCATGATCTTTTAAAGTGGTTTACTCTCAAAACAAGTAGCCTTGACATTGCACATAATATATCTAAAAAAGGGACCAACTCATGCATACAATGCTCAATTTCCATTGTTCTACCCTTTTCCAAATCATACAAATCACACAATCATTTCCCAATGTCAAACTCAACTCACATCTCTCACCAAAAACACAATCCTCGGTTCTTGGGGCAGAAGCTATTTGCTTAGCTTTACATCCATCCCAATCTCAAAACATTTCGTAGCTCCTAACAACTTTGCTAGCCCCCTTTTTCTTTTTCTTCTCTTTTTTTTTTCTTTTTCTTTTCTTTTTTTATTTCGTTTTTTCTTTTTTTTAGGTGGGGGCCAAGACTTTCGTAACTTGAGCTAGAGGTTTATCTATTTATCCCAA
Source organism: Brassica oleracea var. oleracea (assembly GCF_000695525.1). Taxonomy (NCBI): domain Eukaryota; kingdom Viridiplantae; phylum Streptophyta; class Magnoliopsida; order Brassicales; family Brassicaceae; genus Brassica; species Brassica oleracea. Next base: position 10,903,198 of record NC_027752.1, read on the forward strand.
TAAGACAATTCACTTAAACACAAAGAGTCATTTCTTTTCCTTTTTCATTACTCCCAAATCACAATCACAACACTCACCCCCACCTATAGCTAGACAATAGGGTGCCCAATCTAGCAAGAATGAAGATCAAGCATTGTCGTTCCCGATACTCTCAACATTATGCACATGTAAGACTTTCCGAAGAAGGCCTCACTCATCAAACAATGAAAGCTTAAAAGGAGGGAAAGGTTTTGGGAGTGGTCTACCACTAGAGTTTGTCAAAATAAGATTGGCATAAAGGATGTGACAACTCAAGTGTGTATAGCCATGACTCAGTACACAAGGGACCATGAGCAAAAATAATTAAGTTCGTTCAGTTCAAATAAGGTTGTAGTTGGCTTCAAAGACTGAGTTTCAGCAATCAACAAGTTTCAGGAAGAGTTTTCAAGGTTCGAAACATACAAGTCTTTTTGAGAGGTGCAAAAACTACTCAGGTGCAACGTAGTGTTCTTTACAAGACATTTAAAATCATTGCTCCCAATGTAAGTGAATGCAACCTATATGCTCTAGACTCTCCTAGAAATGCAGATGATGCAAACTAAATGATTTTTTGTGTTTTTCAAAATTTTCAATTTTTTTTATGCAAATAGATATGCAATGCATGACTTAATGAAACAACATCAAAGCAAACATGATCAAATACTTGGTACCTCCCCCAAACTTGAGTTACACAGTCTCTGTGTTGTCAAGTAGAGAGATACCGAAAAGAAGACTAATATACAAATGGTATATACAAGAGAGTGTGGTGGGTTACCTTCTATGGGGAATGAGTAGAGGGAGATGCTCCCTCCTCGTCGTCTTCAGGTGGTAACTCTTCAAGGTGCTCATCAACAGGAGTGCCCATCTCTTCAATGTAGAAGGCTTGCCCGAACACAGTTGGTTTCCTCATTTTCCCCTTGATGTCAAAGTGGAGGATGTCCTGTTTACCCAAATGAAGATCAATCGTGCCTTCCTTCACATTAACAATAGCTCATGCTGTAGCTAAGAATGGCCTTCCTAGAATCAATGGGTCTTGAGCCTCCTCACCCATCTCAAGCACCACAAAATCTGTAGGTATCTCATACCTTCCAATCTTCACAGGGAGGTCCTCTAAGATGCCCACAAGGTACTTCACTGAACGATCAGCTAACACCAGAGAGAGTCTACACTTCTTGTACTGAGTGAATCCAAGCTTCTTTGCAACAGACAAAGGCATCAAGCTTACACTAGCTCCCAAATCGCAGAGACATTTCTCAAATACCATAGGTCCAAGAGCACAAGGTAGTGTGAAGCATCTTGGATCCTCTAACTTCTCTGGAACATCAAGCCTCTAGATGATGGCACTGCACTCATGGGTGAGAATCATCATGCTTTCCATCTCCTTTTTCTTTGCAACTACAACATCTTTCAGGAACTTGCTGTATTGAGGAATCAACATGAAAGCATCGATGATGGGCATTGCAACCTGAGCTTCACTCATTTGCTTCTCAAACAGAGCCTTGTACTTCTCTAGCAGCTGCTTCTTGAATCTACCAGAGAATGGAAGTTTGGGTTCATAGGGAGGAGGAACAAAAGAACTTTCACTTGCTGGAGTAACGACCTCACCATCCTTTACTGTCTTCTTCTCTTCCCCAACCTTTCCTTTACCTTTGGCTTCCACTATCTTCTCCAAGATCTCGTCATTGATCTTCTCATCAACAATCACCATTTCATCATCTATGTTGATGGCAACCCCCTCACCTAGTTTCTCAGCATCTTTGGTGAGAGTTTTAGGAGGTAACTGCTTACCACTCCTATGGGTGATAGCTTTGGCCTCCTTGGGGTTTTGGTCAGATTTTCCAGGTAGAGATCCTTGCTGGCGATTCTGGTGAGTGTTAATGGAAGCAAACTGATTCTCTAAATTCTTGACTGTAGAAGCAAGGTGTGAGAATTTGTTGTTGAGCTCATTGTAGCTCCCATCAATCTTTGAGTGAAGGTTCTTCAACTCATAGCCAACATGCTTCTCACTTCTTGTTTGAGACTCCAGGGGTAGCTCCCATCAATCTTGGAATAAACATAACCAACATGCTTCTCACTTATAGTCTAAGACTCTAAGATTTGTTTCAGTAAGGTATCAGTGCTGCTCTCTTGAGGAGCAGAGGAACCAGACGAGGGGTTTTGCTGAGGCTGATAGCTTCCTTGCTGGTTGTTTCTAGGCGGATAACCGCTCTGTTGGTTGTTGGGATAAGATTTCTGTTGGTAGCTGTTGTACTAAAAGTTGGGCTCTTTTTTGTACCAGCTACCATTGTTGTTGATGAAACACAGCTCTTCCTGACCTTCCAAACCCTCAACCTCATGGACAACAGGTGGTGTCTCTTGGCTTGGGTTACCAACAAAGTGC
>NC_027752.1:10908023-10914966 GCF_000695525.1 Brassica oleracea var. oleracea
AAGGTGCAACCCTTAGCTCAAGTATCAAAATATGTCAGAGATCTTTACACCCTAAGAGTATCATATTTCAAAAGAACAACATCAACTAAACGAAGGAAAGAAAAAAAAAACAAAAAGGTTTAATAAGGGAAAACAATAGATTACCTTCATAGCATAAAATTGTCCATCAACAGAGGTTTGATTTAAAATCTGTTGTAAATGTAAAAAAAAAAGTTATTGGATGCTTTTGAGGGATACATTTAAAAGGATCTTGCTAGGTATTGTAAATGTGAGTAACACACTTACTACTTGGCTAGCTACAGATCAAATATTCACTGGTCAACAACATACTCATTGATCATCTTAATTATTATCATCTTCATCCTGAAAATCAGACAAAAATAAACAAAGTTGACATTAGACACCATGGGATATTTTGACTAAGCAATAGTTATAAATGTGTACACTTGCTAGGCCTAGAATATAAGAGATAGAGAGAAAGAGAAGCAAAAGAAGTGGCTTTAGCTCTCCACAAATAAGTTGGTTAGTTACTTCCACTGGAACTTGTCTGCAAATCGTTTAAAGCATGCTAATCCTCTTAACAGCTGAAGTGAACACGGATAGCTTGTGATCAGCTGTGTGAAAGAAAAGTAAGAAAAACTACTTTAGAAGCACAATACGAAACCGCATTTGAAGAGAGAATTTTCTTAAAAAGCCTTTGAGTCCATAGTTGTCTTCAAAATTCTCACGTGAATGGAAGCTGAACCTGTCTTCGTCAATCTCCATTCGGTTATCTTGAAGCTCCGAAAGGATAGAGTTGTGCGTGAGACAAATGTTTAAAGCAATAAAATAAATCAACACATCAGTTCATGTTTAGTTAATGGGAACAAATCAATGAAATCTAAAGCAATAAAATAAATCAACACATAAGTTCATGTCTAACCTGTTCCTCAATAAGCAGGAGCACTAAACCAATTAAAAATGCTCCCTTGCCGTCTACCTCGCTTCCCATAAATGAGTTTAGCCTCCGATTGTCCCAATCTGGGACCGACCTCGTTGAAGAACATAACATAGCTGTCAGTGCCTTGCCGGTTGATCTGGACGTTTGATTTGCAGTCGCGGAGGAGGCAACGGTCTTGTTGATGGTCTTGCGGTCGCTGGAAATTGAAGAGTGGATTTATGGTAACGGCGAAGTGCTGGAATTTGATCATTGATGACCTAAGAGGAGTCGGGGAAGAAAAACTTCAAGTTTCAGACAGGGGTGATGGGCTTGAATTGAGTCATTTAACAAAGCCCACAGTAAAGACCCGTTTCGGTGAACGAAAGCATGAATGACGTGCCAAAACGGAGCTCTATAATTGGATGATTTATTAGTCCTACGTGGATGCTCTGAGCTTCGAGATTATTCTACTTTTAGTATTGTATAGATTTTTAAAGTTTCATCAAAATCACCCAATTAACTTTAAAACTCACCTAAAGCCCACTAAAAGTAAAACACCCCAAAGTCTTGTAAAACACCTCATTGTTTAAAGAATCCATTCAAACCTATTAAAGGAATCCTAATTACAGTTATATTCAATTTCACTAAACTTTCTCCAAACCAATAACACCCTCTAAGAAAACCCTATGTGCTTGAGAGATTCATGATTCGTCAAATCATTAATCATTGTGTTTATAACTCTCCTTGATTGGTATTGTACATTTTGGTATCAGATTCGGTAATGGAAAAGTTCAGTGTTCTCTCAGGGATTAAGATATGAAATCCGATGTTACCCTCGTAAGTGTCACAATCAGTTTATGTATCCTCTGTATATTAAAACACAAATCACATAGCCAATCAAATTCTGTCACATAATTTATATTTACAAAATTAAAAAAATCAATTAAACAAAACAATGGTTTGGAAAAGGAAAAAAGACTAGCAATCGTTTCTTTTCCAAACTGCCCACAATCCACGATCTTCCTTCTTCTTCTACAAACTTTTTTTTCCTGTTCTTATATATCGCGAATTTGATAGACAAATGGCAGCCGGCCGGCCCTCAGAGTTCGGGGACCTTTGACCATTTAATAAAAATTCAAAAGTTTGGGGGTCTAATTTTTTTTTTTTTCGGGAGCTTATTTACATATAAAAATTTTCAAAAAATTTGGAGGCCTGAGGCGAATGTTTCATTAGGCTTTGACCCGGACCGGCCCTGAGCCGAACTCTCAACTGATCGAATGTTGATTAGAAAAAGGTTACACTCTTTCAATCTTAATACCTAAATTAATTCTCTTCTAAAGCTCTTTCCCATCTTTGGACACCAAATTCAGAAACGGATTCAAGTTAGGATGTCGAAGCTGGTTCAGTACGAAAAGCATGAGCGTAAACGATTCATTAAGTGGTTTTCTTAGCGGAATTTTTAAGAGTTCTGATTATGGAGACTTGACGAGGTAACAATAAGCAGCAATCGTCGCCTGTGCTAATCTCTTGGAGACATAGATGTCGTCTCTTTCTGATTCAGGTTTACAAGGGAGGACATGCGTTAAAGCAACGAGTTAACAAGTTCAACAAGGATTTGTTAAATTCTTTCTCTGAGCATTAGTTTTGTTTGACACTAGATTATTTTGTTTTAACTATTTGATTTCTAATTTCAGGAAGTGTTTGTTGTTGGGAGAGAAGCTTCCAAGAGAGTTCTTGAACTCTGACATTTCGACGTGCAATTGATAGGTAACGGACAATTTTTGTGGACATTTACATTTTTTTTGAGTAAACTTTGTAGATATTAACTGTATTTCATCTATGGAAACAGATGAACAATCTTATTCACAATCAAATATCTATTCCTGCTCCCTCTGTGTTCCATGGGATCGATAGAGAGATGAAAAACATAATCTCAGCTAGGAGACAGATTAAGGCTTTCTCCTGCTTATGGTTATGTGGATACGTTAAGCTAGTGTTTATAGGTTTAAAATGGTGATCCATCTTGTTTTTATTTTTTTTTGTCAAGATGACTCAAACTTAAATTTTTTTGTAAAATCTTTTATTCATTTTTATGATATTTACAATTTAGCAAAAAAAAAATTTGTAGATATTATATTCACTATAAGACAAAAACATGAAGTAAACGAGAAAAAAATCAAACTAATATTTATATCCACTAAACTAACTAATTTAATTTTATGTGTCAGTGTTTAATCAGTACTAAGTGTGTCAATGGTTTGTTAATGTATACACATTTACTTATGATAAATCAGAGTTATTTTATACATGCAATTTTAATTACATAGAACTGAAACTTGGTCTTATTTGCAAGCAAAAATATATCCGGACGTAGTACAAGATCAATACTAGTAAAGTTATAAACCAAGAGCATAGCTGACTTTTCCTTATAAGTAAGGTTAACATCGTCATTTAATTTCTGAACCTATAATTTCCGATGTCTTGATATGAAAGAAAAGAACCACTAAAAGGTGTTGGAGAAATACATTTTCCGTTCGTAAAATTTTGTATATGGAGTTGTATATTTTTCCGTTATAAGAACAGAACATGATATGATCAGGAGCCTTAGGCCATCATCAGTGGTACAAACTCTTGCAAGGTTTCTCAGCATATATTATAGCATTTAAAAATCAATAACCAATAAGAAAAATAACTATTGATTCAAGAGTTTCTTAAAAATAACATGTTTAAGGTACATGCTCTTTTTTTCACTTTTCATATTTATTTTATTTACAAGAAATTCTTGTAGATGTCCTCCACTGCTGCTGCCCTGGTCCTGGTCCTACACCTTCACATCCTTCACCATATAATGATACATCTACATCTTCTGCATGTCTCTTCTTTCCTTAATATTCTTTTTTTTTTCAAAGAAAACAAAATATCAAGGAAAGAAGAGAAGATAGATAACTGAGGGTTGACGAAGAAGACGGACTTGTACTAGTTGACCAATGTCTAATGGTTTTTCTATTCAATAATCATATAATTAATCAAATATAGCCTGAATTTATATACCATTTCTTCAGATTTTTAAGATTCCTTGAACCTACCAACCGTTGTAATCTTTGTATACAAATACAACCAAAACTAAAAAAGAAGTTACTATCAAACGTAGCCGTTGGGTTGGGGTACTTGAACGTCGTCCTTGCGTTACCACTGAAATGGTCCTGTCTGTATAGCTGGATTAGAAAGTGTCTGCGAGTAAAGACGGAAACATCTCCTATAAGAAATCAAACACCTCAAGGGAGATGAGAAAACACTCCAAAATAAGAAGAAGAAAAAGAAAGAAAGAGAGAAGAATGATGAACAAGGTGCATGGTCTGTTTTTGGTGGCTATTTTCATTATTGCTTCTACAAAGCTGGTTATCGGTCAATCTTTGCGAAGTTGCCAAACTAGATGTGGCAACGTCTCAATCGAGTACCCTTTTGGCATTTCTACTGGTTGTTACTATGCCGTACATGCTAGCTTCAACCTCACCTGTAATGAAACAACAAAAGAGCTATTCTCTGGCAAACTGCAAGTGATCAACATTTCTCACAGTGGCGAGCTGCGCATCCTCAAATCAAGATCCTACACTTGCTACAACAGCACAGATCTGACTGAGGGAACTTTCTACACCACAACTCTGCGTAACTTTACTCTTTCCAACAAAAACAGGTTCACTGCCGTGGGTTGTAACACTTACGCGGTCATGACCACAACTATTGGAGATCGAAGCTACTCAACTGGATGCTTGTCGTTATGCGATTCCACTCCAAAAGAAAACGGGGTGTGTTCTGGTGAAGGCTGCTGCTACACCCCCGTCCCTAAGAGGCGCAAACGTTTCAGAATCAGATCAAGACGCTTTGACGGGGAGACGTCTGTTAGTGAATTTAATCCTTGCTTCTATGCCTTTCTTGTCGAAGAAGGTATGTTTAGCTTCTCTCCTTCCCAAGATCTTCAGAATCTGCGGAATGTCACGGAGTTCCCTGTGGTACTGGATTGGTCTATCGGAAGCCGTACATGCGAGCAACTCGGAAACACAAGCATATGCGGTCAGAACAGCCTATGTTTGGACTCTACTACAAGAACCGGGTATAACTGCAAATGTAAAGCCGGTTACGATGGGAATCCATACCTTCCAGACGGCTGTCAAGGTACTATGTTTTAACATCTTTCTTCTTTTGTGTGTTTATGGTTTTCCTCACACATTTCTTGTTGCCTTGGGACAGACATAAATGAGTGTACTACTAGTAGTAGTATTCATAAACACAACTGTTCAGGTTCCAGCAGCTGTGAAAACATGATGGGGCACTTCCTTTGTCGTTGCCCATCTGGCTTTGACTTGAATGCCACCAACAATAGCTGCATGCGTAAACACAAGCCTGAATACTATGGATGGACTCAAATTCTTCTTGGTTAGCCTCCCTCAATTGTTCTTAATTTTTTTTCTTTTTTTTGAATTAAGACGACTCTCTAATCATTCATGGGTGATGTGATCAGGAACAACCGTCGGCTTCTTGGCCATCCTGCTTGTCGTTATCTGTGTACAACAGAAAATGAAGCACATGAAAAGCATTGAGCTCCGGAAACAATTCTTTGAGCAAAACGGTGGGGGCATGTTGAGGCAGCGACTCTCAGGAGCAGGGCCATCAAACGTTGATGTCAAAATCTTTACTGAGGAAGGCATGAAAAAAGCAACTAATGGTTATGAAGAAAGTAGAATCCTGGGCCAGGGAGGACAGGGAACAGTCTACAAAGGGATATTACCGGACAGCTCAGTAGTTGCTATAAAGAAATCTCGGCTTGGAGACAGCAGCCAAGTAGAACAGTTCATCAACGAAGTGCTGGTGCTTTCACAGATCAACCATAGGAACTGTTAGTAATTAAAGAACATAGTGAAGAACAAGAGAGAGAGAGAGAGAGAGAGTAAAGAAAGATAATCTTATTCACTTGATTAATTTGCTTATGAAAACATCTCATATATATAGTGGTTACAAGTATGGTAAATGGTAGATGAGATATGATAAACTAATAACCCATTGTTTTGAGACCTTAACCCACCATGCATGCTTGTCCCTTGTAGTGGCATCTCCATTGTCTTGAGACCTTAACCCACCATCTTGTTTCTTATTGCTTCATTTTTACACTCCCCCTCAAGCTTGACCATAGGAACTGGTCAAGCTTGGAAACCATGAAGCATTCCCTCATTAAAACCTTTAGCTTGGAAAAACCTCATGGGATAAAAACCAAGCCAAGGAAAAAGAGTAGAACACTTCATGACTAAGAGGATCAGTGTGATGAAAAATCTACGAGTCCTAACTTGGAATGTATGAACTCGCAAACCTTGGTGCTTGCAGCCTTGGTGAAGATATCAGCTAGTTGATCCTCACTTCTTGTATAGCAGGGTAAGATGATCCTTTGTTCCACTGCTTGCCTAACTTTATGACAATCCACCTCAATGTGTTTAGTCCTCTCATGGAACACATTGTTGGAGGCTATGTGTATTGCCGCTTGATTATCACAATGCATGGTGATTGGAGTTGATGTCTCTATACCAAAGTCTTGAAGTAGGTTTCTGATCCAAATCAACTCACTAGTGAGCTTCCTCATTGCCCTATATTCAGCTTCAGCACTTGAGCATGACACTATCTTCTGTTTCTTGCTCTTCCAAGTGACAAGATTGCCTCCAATGAATGTACAATAACCGGTAGTGGATCTCCTATCCACTCTGTCTCCTGCCCAATCAGCATCACAATACCCAACTATCTCTGTATTTTTGTTGCATCCCATCCACACTCCTTGCCCTGGCGCCTCTCTTAGGTATCTTAGGATCCTTTCAACCATGTTCCAATGGTGTATCTTGGGAGCTTGCATATTCTGGCTTACTTGGTTAACTGCAAAGCATACATCAGGCCTGGTGATGGTGAGGTATATCAGCTTTCCTACAATTCTTCTATAGTGTTTAACGTCAGTATAGGGCTTGTCTTCAATCTCCCCCTCACGCA
>NC_027752.1:10917252-10924222 GCF_000695525.1 Brassica oleracea var. oleracea
TGTTAGAAATTAAAGAACATAGTGAAGAACAAGAGAGAGAGAGAGAGAGAGAGAGTAAAGAAAGATAATCTTATTCACTTGATTGATTTGCTTATGAGAACATCTCATATATATAGTGGTTACAAGTATGGTAAATGGTAGATGAGATATGATAAACTAATAACCCATTGTTTTGAGACCTTAACCCACCATGCATGCTTGTCCCTTGTAGTGGCATCTCCATTGTCTTGAGACCTTAACCAACCATGCATGTTTGTCCCTTGTAGTGGTATCTCCATTGTCTTGAGACCTTAACCCACCATCTTGTTTCTTATTGCTTCATTTTTACAGGAACGTGGTCAAGCTCTTGGGCTGCTGTCTAGAGACTGAAGTTCCCTTGCTCGTCTACGAGTTCATTAACAGTGGCACCCTTTTCGATCGCTTGCACGGTTCCATGTCTGATTCTTCTCTGACATGGGAACACCGTCTGAGGATAGCCATGGAAATTGCTGGAACTCTTGCCTACCTTCACTCCTCTGCTTCTATTCCAATCATCCACAGAGATGTCAAGACTGCTAATATTCTCCTGGATGAAAACTTTACTGCAAAGGTAGCTGATTTTGGTGCTTCAAGGCTGATACCGATGGATAAAGAGCAGCTCACAACTATGGTGCAAGGGACTCTAGGTTACCTAGACCCAGAATACTACAACACAGGGTTGCTAAATGAAAAGAGCGATGTTTATAGCTTTGGAGTAGTCCTCATGGAACTGCTCTCAGGTCAAAAGGCACTGTGCTTCGAAAAACCACAACAGTCAAAACATCTTGTGAATTACTTTGCTTCTGCCATGAAAGAAAATAGGTTGCACGGAGTCATTGACGGACAAGTGATGAACGAGTCTAACCAGAGGGAGATACATGAAGCTTCAAGAATTGCTGCTGAGTGTACGAGACTGATGGGAGAGGAGAGGCCAAGGATGAAAGAAGTAGCTGTACAGCTTGAGGCCTTGAGAGTCACAAAAACAAAACAGCAGTGGTCGGATCAGTATCCTGAGCTAGAGGTGAATGAGCACTTGGTCGGTGTTGAAATGTTACCAGCACAGGGGGATACGACTACCACTGGCTATGACAGCATCAAGAATGTGACAAGATTACACATTGAAGATGGGCGTTGATATATTTTTGTCAGTCCATCTTTCACAAAATCACTTGTATCTCTTTTGATTGTGAAAAATAAATAAAGTCATATCTTTAATGCTTCCTCTTATGTCCTCCAAAACATTTTCTAGAAATAGAGTATCAAACATGAATGAAGTTCAAGAACATGTATGCTTCGAGAGATTCTTGTAGATAATCTATAACCATGTAGATAATTCATCTTTTTTCCCGTAGTCTGCCAAAGTCATCAAATTAACAGTCTATTGTCAAGTTCTATTACGAATTTACGATTAGAGTGCAATTTTCATATTTGGAAAATAATATGGTCACGTTAGAAAATTCCTAGTAACTATATCAACCAGCTTAACCTTTGAATAGTAAGAAAATAAAGTCACTGTTAACAAAACCAAATTGGTTTCCTCATAGTGAGGAAACTAACAAGATATCAAAGAAAAGATAAAAGGATCGGTACCTGAAGTTGTCACTATTAAACCTAATAAAAGGGACACGTAGGGATCTTTATATGGGGGAGAAGAATCACATTATAATGTTCTCCTTTACGTGTTACATTAACATTGGCATGGTCTTGTTGAATTTTATGCTTGCAATTTCTGGGAAAATGAGTGAAGATATCATTTCATGTACATGGGTTTCTTATAAGAACAGGACTCAAGTAGATGAAATAAACTAAACTCAAAAGGGGAACACATATAGAGAGATAGAGAGAATAGAGGTAGAAGATGAAGGTGCATGGTGTGTTCTTGGTGGCTGTTTTCTTCTACCTTACGTATACGCAGCTGGTCAAGGGGCAACTTCAACCTCGCGAGGGTTGCAAAACTAGATGTGGCAACCTCTCAGTCGAGTACCCTTTTGACATTTCTTCAGGTTGTTACTATCCCGGAGATGATAGTTTCAGTATCACCTGTAAGGAAGATAGGCCATACGTCTTAGGCGAGATTGAAGTGACAAACTTTACTCACAGCGAACAGCTACAAGTTCTGCTTAACCGATCCTTTTATTGTCCCGAGGAGCAAGGAAAGAAAAACATATCCTATATCAGCGATTATGAACTGGGTAATTTATCGATCTCCACCAATAACAAGCTTTTTTTAGTAGGATGTAATGCTTTGGCAACATTGGTGGCCGTTTCTGGAGATAAACCTTACGCAGCTTTATGCTTATCAGTATGCTATCCATCAAAACCGGCCGCTAATAGAAAATGTGATGGTGAAGGTTGCTGCACAGAAAACATCCCTGCCTCATTGTCATTGGATAGCTATGTGGTCGGAACTCAAACAATTCTCTTGCCGTGGGCGGACCAGACTTCCGTGGACCATTTTGATCGTTGCGTCTACGATTTCCTCGTTGAAGACGGTAAGTTTGACTTCAGTTCTCCAGAAGATGTTAAGAACCTGCCAAATCGTACGAGGTTCCCTGTGGAACTAGATTGGTCTATTGGAAACAAGACATGCGAGGAAGTTGGAAACTCAAACATATGCAGTGGGAACAACAGCACATGTATTGATTCTACTCGTGGAAAGGGTTATATCTGCAAATGTAAAGATGGTTACGATGGGAACCCATACCTTTCAAATCAACACGGTTGCCAAGGTACTAATTCATATTAATTTCTTTTTCTTTCTTTTAATTATATTTTTTTCCTGATACATTTCTTTTTGCGTTTTGGCATATTTTTCTTTGGGGGCAGACTTCAACGAGTGTGCTACTGGTAGGCATAACTGCAAGGATCCCAAAACCTGTAGTGACAGGGTTGGAGGATTCGAATGTAAGTGCCAGTTTGGTTTCCGCTTAGATCCCACCACTATGAATTGCAAGCGTAAAGACTTTAGATGGGCTATGATTCTTATTGGTAAGCTTCCTTCACTTTGTATGAACTTTATTGTTTCTTGAGTATTTACGCTCGCAGCTCATAATCATCCCACTCTGAGATTCGTGGGGCTCAAAACAATTGTACTAAACATTTTTTTTTCTTAATTATTTGGGGATGAATAATACATGCATATTAAGTTATTAACTACTGATATTTTGAGGGGTCACAGACGAATATTTCATCTGCCTACGTCCAAAACCGTTTTATGCTTAGATGGGCTATGATCAGCTCACTCTTATCATATCTGTTTTGTGAACAGGAAACGCCATTGGCTTGTTGTTCATCCTGCTTGGCCTTACCTGTATGCAACAGAAAACAAGGCACCGGAAATACAAACTCCGACAAAAATTCTTCGAGCAAAACGGAGGCGGCTTGTTGGTACAGCGACTCTCAGGATCGAAGAGGCATCAAACGTTGATTTCAAAATCTTTACTGAGGAAGGAATGAAGGAAGCAACTAATGGTTATGAAGAAAGCAGAATCTTGGGCCAGGGAGGCCAAGGTACAGTTTGCAAAGGGGTATTGCCAGACAACTCCATAGTTGCTGTAAAGAAAGCTAGGCTTGGTGGAGACCGTAGCCAAGTAGAGCAGTTCATCTACGAGATGCTGGTGATTTTACAAATCAACCATAGGAACGTTGTCAAGCTCTTGGGCTGCTGTCTAGAGACTGAAGTTCCCTTGCTGGTCTATGAGTTCGTATCTAATGGCACCCTTTACGACCACTTGCATGGTTCCATGTTTGATTCTTCTCTTACATGGGAACACCGTCTGAGGATATCAACAGAAGTCGCTGGAACTCTTGCATATCTTCACTCCTCTGCTTCTATCCCAATCATCCACCGTGATATCAAGACTGCTAATATTCTCCTGGATGAAAACTTAACTGCAAAGGTAGCTGACTTTGGTGCTTCAAAGCTGGTACCGATGGATAAAGATCAGCTCACGACTATGGTACAAGGCACTATAGGTTACCTAGACCCGGAATACTTCACCACAGGGTTGCTGAACGAAAAGAGCGACGTTTACAGCTTTGGATAATGAGCCAGAGGTGAATGAGCACTTGATCTGCGTTGAAACCATATCAGGGCAAGGGGATACAAGTAGCACTGGTTATGATAGCATCAATAATGTAGCAAGGTTGCACATTGAAGGTGGCCGTTGATATTTTATTAGTCTTTTTTTTTTAAATGAACATTGTCATTTATTTTATTATTTCTCTGCTCTTTGTCTATTTACATTTATGAACATTTATGCTTTGACTGATTCTTGTATGTTCATGGTTCCCCTGAATATTATTCCACTGCAAATCTGAGATACCACTATGGGGTTACAAAAGAAACACCAGAATTTAAAGAAAGCACACAAAAAATAAACAGATAATTTGATGATGATCACCGTCCACCGACCTGCTTCTTAGTTTCTTCATCTTTATCATCTTGTGGAGTTCATCAAAGATTCTGCTTGGATAGCAAGAGCGTACGCTTGGTCAAGAGACGGAGGAGGACTCATGGCTATGATTTGCCTTCTCACAAAGCTTAGATCTTTGTTCAAACCCATTAAAAACGCGTAAAGATTCTCCTTCTCTCTCACCTCTTTTTCTCGTTCCGACAACTCGCACTCAGGATCATATTCCGACAGCTCCAGCCAAACACTCTTCAGTTTCCCGAAGTATCTCGCCATCGAGTCACCATCTTGCCTCATCAGTTCAATTCTCTGACGAAGCTGTCGGATCCTCCCAAGCTTTATGCGCCGTCTCCGCGTAACACACACAGTCTTGTAAGCTTTTGCTCATGGAACTCATCATCCACAACTTGACCCTCGCGTTGCACACGTTCCATGGTTGATATAGCGGCGAGGAAGGCTCAGTTAACACGACGGTACCGTCAATGAACCCTGTTTTGTTCTTGCTTCGAAGGAAACCGAGAAAATGTTTCTTCCAGATGAAGTAGTTGTCGTCTGCTTGGCTGAGTATAACCATAGGGAGATTTTCGTTAGGTTGATAATCTGGATCGACATAGTAGGGAGATTCTGGATCGAGTTCGGGAGATAGGCTCATCATACTTTCCGCCATTGTAGCTGTTCTCTGAGCTCTGTATAGTGTTTGTTTATCTTTTCTAGAGATTTGCTTTTATCTCGCTACGGTTGGTAAAAGATAATGATTTAGACCATGTCCGATGGGGTTTTCTCCGTTGGGTTCTTAATATATGTATTATGTATATATATATATATATGTATGTATATATGTATTATGTATATATATATGTATGTATATATTATATATGCGTAAATAATTATGGGGTTCATAATTATTGTGGAACCCTATAAATAAGAGTTCTTAAGGGTTCTTAAAACTTTCTTTTAAGAGCATTCCCATCAGTGAATCTTTTTTTAGGGTTCAAGTTTCTAATTTTTTATTATTAATTTTTTTGTTTGATTTAAAAAAAAAAATCGAATCAATCGTGAGCCGCCACGTGTCGTGGGGCCCACAAAAAAGGGATGAACTCGCCGGACGCAGGTTCACTGGGGAGAACTGAGAAGAGGCAGGTTCATTACTGTTCATTATTTTAAATTTTTTTTTTTTTTGGAGTTTGTGTGAACCCTCCGTAAGTTCACTAATGGAGATGCTCTAATAATCCTTACCTATGGGATTCCACGAAAATTATGGACCCTGCAATTAATTATACATATATAATATATACATACATATATATATACATAACACATATATTTAGAACTCCAATAGGAAGAACTCCGATTGGAGGTGCTCTTATATATTCCAAAGTTTGGGTTAAACTGGACCTTGGACTTCTCTTTCTAAGCCCAAAAAGATTGTATTTTCATTCACATGATGAAACTAGAAACCATCTCAAGTCTCAACCATATGATTTCTTGTGTGTATTTATTTATTGGTGATATTAACACACTAAGTTTGAGTTTCATTCTTGGATTACGTTTTCATTACCACTGGCATCTTATGTCCACTTGCACGGATCCATGTTTTGATCTTTCTATTACATGGGAAGACCACCTGAGGATAGCAGTGGCAATTTCTGGAACTCTTGTATATCTCCACTCTGCTTCTATTCCAATTATCCACCGTAATATCAAGACTGCTAATATTACCCTAGAGCTATAAACTGACTTTGGTGTTTCAAGGCTGGTACCGAAGGATAAAGAGCTGTTCCAAAAGAGTGATGTTTATAGCTTTGGGGTAGTCCTCATTAGAGCATCCGCAACGTAGGTTTATCACGAGTCCTTAGCACAAAATCCTAGGTTAATATGAATACAATAATATTATAAAACCTAAGTTAGCTAAGGATTGGTACGTAATTAAGGATTATAAGGATTTGGTCCTTAGAGACATGGCATCGTGCCATTGGGTCGGTGGAGTAATGTGTTTCGTTTTGGAAAAAATAACTTCTCATTCTCGACTCAAGACGAGAAAAAAAATTGGTCTCGGTGAAAAGGCGATTTTGCTCTCCTCGGATAATCAAGGTAAATCGAAGCCTTCTCTTGTTGATTTATGGATTTAGATTAGGTTGCATGTTGTTTTCCTCGCAATTTAGGGTTCGGTTTTGGGTTTTCAATCGATTTGGGTTTCAATCGATTTGGGGATCTTTTCGTTTGTAGTTAGGGTTTCAAAACGATTTTGGTTTCAATCGATTTGGGGATCTTTTCGTTTGTTCTTAGGGTTTCAAAACGATGTTGAGCTTATGTGCTCTGACTCTGTGATTATTTTCGAGCAAATGTTGAGCTTATGTGCTCTGACTCTGTTGAGCTTAGGGTTTCCTATTCTTTTTAATGTTGTGATTATGTGCTCTGACTCTGTGATTATTGTTGTTTAACGGCATGATTGAATCATCTGGGTTTGTGTTCTTAATGATTATTGCAGTTGGATGATATCTTGCATATTTCTATTGTTTTATCCATTTATCCATGTGCAT
>NC_027752.1:10924322-10937520 GCF_000695525.1 Brassica oleracea var. oleracea
ATACTACAGCATTTGTCTTAGGAGCCTTGAAAACTCCTAACATCATTGGAGTAGAAATCAATATGGGAGTCTTGTGTTCTTAAGATTGTTACTCTGGAGCTATCTTCTTCTCTTAGATTATTATTAACGATTGAGATTGTATAGGAGAACAAGTTCTTAACTTTTCATGTCTAATATTTACCTTGTCAATTTCTTTCAGGTTAACGAAACATGGGACAAGATTATAGCTACAGCCAGCCTTCTTCATCAGACGAGTATGACATAGGTTTAACATGCCTTCTTCAAGCAGAAGCTGATATGTAGTTATGTACGCGGATGAAGCTGAGAGTAGCTACAATATTCCAGAGCCGGTTCAGTACCCAACTCAACCTGAGGCTGATGATGGAATCCCGAGGACATGCTACTGTGGTGGTGAGCCTGTTGTTGCAACATCTTACAGTAGAAAATATCCAGGCAGAAGGTACTTCACGTGTGAGAATGTTGATGATGGAGACTGCCATGTTTGGAAATGGTGGGATGTGGCGGTAATGGAGGAGATGAGTGACTTTCAGACACAACTTAGGCAGCTTAAGGATCAAGGTAATGAGACTAAGCAGAAGTCGGTTAAGCTAGATAAGACAGTGTGTGAGTTATCTAAGAAGAAATCAGGGGTTACAAATGGCTTTGAATTGGTTGTTTGTCTAATGGTTTGTGTATTAGTTTTAATAGGTTTGGTGGTCATGTTTCTGCCTGGTTAGTGTCTCTCCTTCTGCTTTTGATTGTTGTTTCTGCATTTTTTTAAAAACTTTTGATTGTTTTATCTCATGTGTGTTCAGGAAGAGCTTCAAAGGCGTAGAACGCGAGTGTCTGACCTCGCGAGTGTCTGTAAGGTACTGTACAAACAACTTCCTAGTCTCTTTTCTTTGAATAATAAAGACATATAGTAGTTGTATGTATAACTATATTGAACATATAGTAGTTGTATGTAAAACTTCCAATATTAAAAAAACAGAAGTTCAATCTGAAATTCAAAATGTTTAAACTCGGGAATAACTAAAAATCAAAGTGAAAATGTTATAAATGCTAAAACTCATTTAGTGTAAAACTTTCTAACTGGTAAGATTTGATTGGTGTTAAATGCTACTGAATTGCTTTCTACATTCCTAACTCCTCAGATTTGATTGGTTTTAAATGTTACTTAGTTATAAATCGGTTCCCGAAGGCTCTGTGTTGCTAGTAGAGTACAATAGAGCATTCTACACAGACCATTCTACTTAATCAGATTTGATTGGTGTTAAATGCTACTGAATTGCTTTCTACCTTCCTAACTGCTCAGATTTTATTGGCTTTAAATGTTTGTTAGTTATAAATCGCTTACTTAAGGCTCTGTGTTACTAGTAGAGTGACACAGAGCATTCTCTAACCATGGATAGCAACACTGGTTTTGTTAACCTACTGTATAGTCAATCTCCATATGACCTTGATTCACCCGAACCTGCTTCGTTCAGTAGCCAATGTCATAATGAGTCTGGTGTCAAGGAGAGGAGGAAATGGTCTCCCAAAGAGGATAAAATCCTTATTGGTGTTTGGCTTAACACCAGTAAAGACCCTGTGGTCAGCAATGAGCAGAAAGCTAGTACTTTCTGGAAGAGGATTCAAGACTACTACAACGCAAGCCCTCACCTGGCTGGGACAACACCTAGAGAGCTTGGTCAGTGCAAGCAGAGGTGGGCTAGGATTAACGAGCAAGTCTGCAAGTTTGTTGGATGCTTTGATGCGGCTCTGAGTGAGCAGAGAAGTGGTCAAAATGATGATGATGTGATGAAAGCTGCCCTAGAAATCTTCTACAATGACTACTCCATCAAGTTCAACCTGGAACATGCCTGGAGGGAGCTGAGGCATGACAAGAAATGGTGCTCTACCTTTCTGGCTAAGGACAGTGTGAAAGAAAAGCGCAAACAAGTGTTGGAGGTTGATGGAGAAGAGGAAGTGGGAGAACCAGAGGGTAGACCTGTTGGGGTTAAGGCTGCTAAAGCTGCTACCAAGAGGAAGAAGAGTGGTAAAGAAGAGGACTTGTCAAAGTTACAGGGCCTGTTCGAAATCAAACAGAATATCTCTAAGCAGAAACTGCTTGATCGTTTACTTGCCAAAAAAGAGACACTCTCTGAGATGGAAACATCTCTTAAACTCAAACTTATGTCTGAGATGTCATGATGTTATATGTTCAGTTTAAGGTATTAATGTTGTTTTGAGTGGTTATTACTATTATATGTTGCTAACTCTTGTCTTATTTGTTGTTGCAGGTTGAGTAGAAGGACATGTAAACCAATTCACGGGTGCATTTGGAGTTGTGAAAGTGTTTTGTTGTTTAGCACATGTGAACCAAATCAAGGGTCTTCTGTTTCACTTTAGCTTCTATAAGTTTCTCTCAAGCCTGTGTTTAGCTAGCTATCTCCTTTGCTTTGTTTCCTCTTCATCAGAACTTGTAATCTTTTGCTACTATTTCTTGTGTTTTCTCGACTTGTATTAATATCTGTCGCTACAAGTTCTTGTAATCTTTTGCTACTACTCCAACAAGTTGCTTCTCTTTAACTCCAAATATCACAAGAAGGTTAGCTCTTTGCGTTCCAGATTCAAATCTCCTTTGATACAAAATGTTATTCTTAGACTGAATTTCCAAAGACCGATTCCATATAGTAGAAAAATATGAAACAAATGAAGAGGAATTGGTAAAGCTTTTCTCTCGTCTCAAATTCTCAATATTTATTATTGATACATGTATATGTGTTATGTAAGTATAACTTTCACAAAACACGTGAAAAGCAACGAACATCATGATATATAAAAACATTAAAGTCTAACTAATTTGACAATTTAGATTAGGTTGAATAGAATCTGTTAGAAAAAAGAAAATATTTGTTGCTTGATAGTATCTTTTAGTCAACAAGAAAATATTTGCTAGAAACAAGAAAATATTTGCTAAACCGTTTGGCTTGATATTTTTTTTGTTTCAAGGAGGGATTAGCAAAATGTCATCATCTTCATCCGATGAACACGAAGAAAGATTGAACGAAGCTTTCGACGATATCTTCGAAGATACATACAACAACATAGTGGAGGCCCAAACCAATAAGCAAAGGAAACATGCTTATATAGAACGAAACCGTGAAGCAGAACACAACCGTTTATGGAATGACTACTTCAGCAAAGATCCGACATTTCCGGCACATTTATTCAGACGCCGTTTCCGCATGAATAAGGAATTATTCATGCATATTGTCCATCGCCTCTCAGAAGACGTTCCATTCTTTCGACAAAGAAGAGATGCAACCGGGAGGTTTGGTCTTTCTCCACTACAAAAATGTACGTCAGCAATTCGTCTGCTTGTTTATGGTTATGCGGCTGACACGGTTGACGAATATCTCCGACTTGGTGACAGCACGGTAATTTCGTGTTTACATAATTTCACTGAAAGAATAATACAGTTATTTGGAGATGCTACGAAGACCCACACAAGAGGATCTTCAACGACTACTCGATATTGGAGAGATGCGCGGGTTTCCTGGGATGGTAGGAAGCATTGACTGTATGCATTGGGAGTGGAGAAATTGTCCAACCGCTTGGAAAGGACAGTACACCCGTGGATCAGTAAAACCGTCAATTGTCTTAGGGGTTGTAGCTTCACAAGATCTTTGGATATGACACGTTTTTTTGGGTCCTCCAGGTACCTTAAACGATATTAATGTCCTCGATCGGTCTCCTGTTTTTGATGACATTTTACAAGGTCGAGATCCCAGGGTAGAGTACGTGGTCAACGGACACATGTATAATTTGGGGTACTACCTCACAGACGGTATATATCCAAAATGGTCAACATTTATCCAATCTATCTCACTTCTTCAAGGTCCTAAAGCAGAGTTATTTGCTAAAATTCAAGAAGCAACCCGAAAATATGTGGAGCAGGCTTTTGGAGTATTGCAAGCTCAATTTGCGATTGTGAAAAACCCGGCTCCTGAAATCGGGAACAAACTACAGGCTGCTACCTCCAACAGGTCTAGTCTCACCACTTTGGCCTTGGGTTGTGTGGAGTTTTTGGAAAGCAGGAAACAAGCTGATTTTTGAAAACAGAGTCTTCTCGGCCCCAGAAATAGCTCTTAAAAGTATCTTGGATGCCAAGGAATGGGAAGCTGTGCAACAAACATTATCTTCACCATCTCACATACAGTCTGGATTCATTCAGCCCCTTCGAAGATCACCCTCTCCTCATCCTACCTTTCCTCCTGGCGTACTGGTTTGCAAAGTCGATGCAGCATGGGATGCCACCTCTAGAGGTTGTGGCATAGGCGGTGTGTGTTCAGGTGACGGCACTCGAAATATTCCCAACCTTGCAGAGTTTCATACTCATGTTTCATCAGCACTTTTGGCAGAAGCCTTAGCTGTCCGTCTCGCAGTGGTCACTGCAGTTTACTCAAACGTCCGATCCCTAGCGGTTCTCTCCGACTCCCTATCTTTGATCAACCTGTTGAACAAGAGAGAGTCCCAACCTGAACTGTTCGGGATCATGTTTGATATCTATCATTTTATTCCTCTCTTTGATTCAGTATCCTTAGCGAAATTAGTTCTCGCATCGTCTGTAACAAGCTCCACTGTTGGAGTGTAAACTATCCTTTATATTAAAGCAATTAGTTTCATCAAAAAAAAAAGCTTTTGCAGATATGCATTCACCGTTAGTCAACTTTTGTGTATGGAGTTGTATGTTTTTTTGTTATAAGAACAGAGCATGATATGATCAGGAGCCTTAGGCCATCTATCAGTGGTACAATCGGTTGCAAGGTTTCTCAGCATATGTTATAGGATTTAAAAATAAAAAACCAATAAGAAAACTAACATATCATTCAAGAGTTTCTCAAAAATAACATGTTTAGGTACAAGCTCTTTTTTTTCTTAATTTTTCATATTCTTATATCTATTTTATTTACAAGAAACTCTTGTAGATATCCTCCTCTGGACCACCACTGCAGCCGCCAGTCCTACATCTTCACTTTTTTTTTTAAGGTCGAATCCTACATCTTCACTTATAATGATACTTTGCTTGGTAATATCAAGGAAAGAAAAGAAGACTGATAACTGAGGGTTGACGAAGAAGACTTGTACTAGTTGACCAATGTCTAATGGTTTTTCTCTTCAATAATCATATAATTAATCAAATATGGCCTGAATTTATTTTCCATTTCTTCAGATTTTGAAGATTCCTCGGACCTACCAATCGTTGTAATCTATGTATACAACAACCACAACTAAAAAAGGAGTCACTATGACACTATCAAACGTAGCCGTTGGGTTACCTTGAACTTTCCTTGCGTTACCACTGAAATGGTCCTGTCTGTATAGCTGGATTAGAAAGCGTCTGCGAGTAAAGACAGAAACATCTCCTATAAGAAATCAAACACCTCAAGGAAATGAGAAAACATTCAAAAGTAAGAACAAAGTAAGAAAGAAAGAGAGAGAGAGAGAGAGAGAGAAAAGATGAGCAAGGTGCTTGGCCTGTTCTTGGTAGCCATTTTCTCTATTGCTTATACACAGCTGGTTAATGGTCACTCTTTGCGAGGTTGCCAAACTAGATGTGGCAACGTCTCAATCGAGTACCCTTTTGGCATTTCTACTGGTTGTTACTATGCCGTACATGATAGCTTCAACCTCACCTGTAATGAAACAACAAACGAGCTATTCTTTGGCAACATGCAAGTGGTCAACTATTCTCACAGTGGCGAGCTACGCATCCTCATGTCTAGATCCTACGCTTGCTACAACAGAACAAGAGTGGCTGAGACAATTTCCTACAACACAAATCTGAGGAGCTTTACTTTTTCCAACAAGAACAGGTTCACTGCCGTGGGTTGTAACACTTTCGCCTTCATGACCACGATTTTTGAAGACCGGAACTACTCGACTGGATGCTTGTCCACATGCGATTCCATCCCAAAGGAAAACGGGGTGTGTTCTGGTGAAGGCTGCTGTCACACCTCCGTACCTAAGAGGAGCAAACGTTTCATAATCAGATCAAGCAGCTTTGACAGAGATGCGTCTGTTAATAACTTCAATCCTTGCTCCTACGCCTTTCTTGTCGAAGAAGGTATGTTTAGCTTCTCTCCTTCCCAAGATCTTCAGAATCTGCGGAATTTTACCAAGTTCCCTGTAGTGCTGGATTGGTCTATCGGAAACCAGACATGCAAGCAAGTCGGAAACACAAGCATATGCGGTCAGAATAGCGTATGTTTGGACTCCACTACTAGAGACGGGTATAACTGCAAATGTAAAGCCGGTTACGATGGGAATCCATACCTTCAAGAAGGCTGCCAAGGTACTATGTTTTAACTTCTTTCTTCTTTTGAGTATTGATCATTGTTTTCCTCGCCCATTTCTTGTTGGGTCCATGAGAGAATGATTCTGTTTTAATAAGAAGAGAGATTGTTTTCCTCACACATTTCTTGTTTCATTCTTTTTCCTTGGGACAGACATAAATGAGTGTACTACTAGTAGTGCTATCCATAAACATAACTGTTCAGGTTCCAGCACGTGTGAAAACATGATGGGCCACTTCCTTTGTAGTTGCTCATCTGGTTTTGAATTGAATGCCACCACCAATGGCTGTATGCGTAAACACAAGCCTGTAAACACCGGATGGATTCCAATTCTTCTTGGTAAGTCTCCCTCAATTGTTCTTAATTTTTTTTCGTTTTTTTGAATTAAGACGACTCTCTAATCATTTATGGGTGATGTGATCAGGAACAACCGTCGGCTTCTTGGCCATCCTGCTTGTCGTTATCTGTGTACAACAGAAAATGAAGCACATGAAAAGCATTGAGCTCCGGAAACAATTCTTTGAGCAAAACGGTGGCGGCATGTTGAGGCTGCGACTCTCAGGAGCAGGGCCATCAAACGTTGATGTCAAAATATTTACTGAGGAAGGCATGAAGGAAGCAACTAATGGTTATGACGAAAGTAGAATCCTGGGCCAGGGAGGCCAGGGAACGGTCTACAAGGGGATATTGCCAGACAAATCCGTAGTTGCCATTAAGAAATCTAGGCTTGGAGACAGTAGCCAAGTAGAGCAGTTCATCAATGAAGTTCTTGTGCTTTCACAGATCAACCATAGGAACGTGGTCAGGCTCTTGGGCTGCTGTCTAGAGACTGAAGTTCCCTTGCTGGTCTACGAGTTCATAAACAGTGGCACCCTTTACGACCGCTTGCACGGTTCCATGTCTGATTCTTCTATGACATGGGAACACCGCCTGAGGATAGCCGTAGAAATTGCTGGAACTCTAGCATATCTTCACTCCTCTGCTTCTATTCCAATCATCCACCGAGATGTCAAGACTGCTAATATACTCTTGGATGAAAACTTAACTGCAAAGGTAGCTGACTTTCGTGATTCAAGGCTGATACCCATGGATAAAGAGCAGCTCACAACTATGGTTCAAGGAACTCTAGGTTACTTAGACCCAGAATACTACAACACAGGGTTGCTAAACGAGAAGAGTGATGTCTATAGCTTTGGGGTAGTCCTGATGGAACTTCTCTCAGGACAAAAGGCATTGTGCTTCGAAAAACCACAGCAGTCAAAACATCTTGTGAATTATTTTGCTTCAGCCATGAAAGAAAATAGGCTGCATGAGGTCATTGATGAGCAAGTGATGAAAGAGAATAACCAGAGGGAGATACATGAAGCTGCAAGAATTGCTGTTGAGTGTACAAGACTGATGGGGGAGGAGAGGCCAAGGATGAAAGAAGTAGCTGCACAGCTTGAGGCCTTGAGAGTCGGAAAAACCAAAGATGAGGGGTCGGATCAGTATCCTGAGCCAGAGGTGAATGAGCACTTGGTCGGTGTTGAAATCTTATCAGCACAAGGGGATACGAGTACCACTGGCTATGACAGCATCAAGAATGTGACAATGTTAAACATAGAAGCTGGGCGCTGATATATTTTTATCAGTCCAGCTCTCACAAAATCACTTGTATCTCTTTTGTTTGTGAAAAATAAATAAAGTCATTCTATTTTAATGCTTCCTCTTATGTCCTCCAAAACATTTTCTAAAAATAGAGTATAAAACATGAAGTTCAAGAACATGTATGCTTCGAGAGATTCTTGCAGATAATCAATAACCATGTTGATAATTCATCTTCTTTTCCGTAGTTGATACAATTCCCTCAATAAGAGCTATTGAACCTCTATGTGTGGTCTGCAGCGTCTGCCGAAGTCATCAAAATAATAGTCTATTGTCAAGTTTTATTACGATTAGAGTGCAATTTTCATATTTGAAAAATAATATGGTCACGTTAGAAAATTCCTAGTAACTATATCAACCAGCTTAACCTTTGAATAGTAAGAAAATAAAGTAAGTGTTAACAAAACCAAATTGGTTTCCTCATAGCGAGGAAACTAACAAGATATCAAAGAAAAGATGAAAGGATCGGTACCTGAAGTTGTCACTATTAAACCTAATAAAAGGGACACGTAGGGATCTTTATATGGGGGAGAAGAATCACATTATAATGTTCTCCTTTACGTGTTACATTAACATTGGCATGGTCTTGTTGAATTTTATGCTTGCAATTTCTGGGAAAATGAGTGAAGATATCATTTCATGTACATGGGTTTCTTATAAGAACAGGACTCAAGTAGATGAGAGAAACTAAACTCAAAAGAGGAACACATATAGAGAGAAAATAGAGGTAAAATATGAAGGTGCATGGTGTGTTCTTGGTGGCTGTTTACTTCTACCTTACGTATACACTGTTAAGATATACTCTCAATCCCCTTGATTGATACAACATTAACTACTCTGTAAATGCACAATATATTATTTCCTTATGCTCTGCCTCTCGATCATGTATATATGTCTATGTTCAGTCTATCAATAAGATCATCTTCCATATTCAACATGGTATCAGAGCCCGATCGACGCAGTCCAACCCGATCCACATCGATCCGGCCCAAAGTTGGCCCTCGATCCTTGCCCAAACATTCCAAGATTGACGCTTAAAAAACCATCATCTCGAGGGGGCGTATTAGGGACAAAGGTCCCACATCGGTAGTTGGAAGGGATCTTTAGTAATATATAAGATAGATGGACCACGCCACTTATCACCAATTGGTTTTAGGTTGGAAGCCCATCTAGCTTAACATGGTATCAAAGCATGTTAAGCTAGATGGACTTAACATGCTCCTTTCCCTAATCAGCATTGACTCCTTGACCTAAATTTTTTTTTTCTCTGCGCCTCCATCTTCTTCTCTTTTTCCCTCCCGCTCCTTTCTCTGTATCTCTGTTTCTTCATTCCTTGATTCTCTGAGACATCATGAACACTGAAAGCTCTGCATCCGTTGAACAGACCTCTGTTTTCAATGTTCGAAACCCTCAAAGTACGTTGCTCTCGGTGAACATGTCAAGTGTCACCAAACTCACCAACGTCAACTATCTTATGTGGAGTAAGCAAGTCACGGCTTTACCCGAAGGTCATGAACTACATTCGTTCCTTACTGACACTGATCAAGCTCCTCCACAAATGATCACCGTGGAAGGCTAAGCTACGCCGAACCCTGCCTTCGCTGCCTGGAGACGTCAAGATCGCCTCCTGTTCAGCGCCATGATCGGAGCCATCTCCCTTCCGGTTCAATCCATCGTCTCCAGCGCCACAACTTCAGCTGAGATCTGGAGCCTCCTCGCTACTGCCTTTGGAAATCCGACACGAGGTCACATCCGCCAGCTCAAACATCAAATCAAAAGTTGTACCAAGGGCACCAAAACCATCTCAGAATACCTGCGCATCATCAAAGCCAAGGTTGACGATTTGGCTCTGCTTGGGAAACCGATGGATCCTGAAGATCTAACAGAACAAATCCTCGTTGGACTCGGTGAAGAGTACAAGCCTGAGATTGATGCCATTAATGGCAGAGATCAACCCATCTCCTTCGCTGAGCTACATGAGCGGTTACTTAACCGCGAAGCTATGCTTCTAAGCACGGAAACTCCTCAAGCAACACCTATCGTGGCTAATGCAACTGATACTCGATCATGGAGATCCAACAACAACCAGCAAGGACGTAGCAATCAAAACTCTCGTCCCCACAACAACAACAACAATCGCCAGTACCAAAACAATCAACAACGTGGAGGAAGAGGACAGTATCAAGGTCGGTGCCAAGCGTGTGGTGTTCATGGCCATAGTGCCAAGTTTTGCCCTGAGTTTCGTATTGTACGTGGGTCTCAAGGAACTCAACAATGGCAATCCTCTCCCAACCCACAGCAGTGGCAGTTTGCCACACAACCATGGCAGCCAAGAGCTAATCCAGCAATGCTTTCCGACTCCTCAACTTGGCTGCTGGACTCCGGAGCCTCACACCACATGACCTCTGATCTCAGCAATCTCTCTCTCCACGCACCTTACAATGGCAGTGACGATGTGATGCTTGGAGACGGCTCGGGTCTCCAGATATCACACACCGGTTCTTTCTCTATTCCCACTTACACTTGTCCCTTCTTTATTAACAAAGTTCTATGTGTTCCTTCACTTGCAAAAAATCTCATTTCTGTTTTTCAACTTTGCTCAACTAACGGCGTTTCTGTGACCTTTACTCCAACTTATTATCAGGTGAGAGACCTCCAAACGGGAACCCTTTGGGTGGACGTCAAGCCTAAAGATGGAACATACGAGTGGCCAACTCCGAGTTCCTCACATCGTCCATCTCTTGCGTTTGCTTCCACCATCAAAACCACTCTCTCAGATTGGCATTCTCGTTTAGGCCATCCGGCTGTTCCTATCTTAAAACATATTGTTTCTGCTTTTCATTTCCCAGTTTCATCAAACGCTTTATTAGACAAGCCTTGCAATGCTTGTTCTATCAATAAGATGCACAAGTTACCGTTTTCTACTTCAACTTTGCAATCTAATCATCCTCTTGATATTGTTTTTTCTGATGTGTGGACTTCACCAATAATTTCAGTAGATGGTTTCAAATATTATGTTATCTTCGTGGATCATTTCACAAGATACACATGGATTTATCCCTTGAAACAAAAGTCTCAGGTTTTTGAAGTTTTTTCAAAATTTCGATCTCTAGTTGAAAATCGATTTCAGTTCAAACTTAAGACCTTGTACACTGACAATGGTGGTGAGTACATTGGTCTTTCGAGTTTTCTAGCTAGCCATGGGATTTCTCATTTTACAACTCCACCTCACACCCCTGAGCACAATGGACTAGCTGAGCGACGCCACAGACATATAGTCGAAACAGGCTTAGCTCTACTGTCTCATGCTTCAATGCCTCGGTCATATTGGACTTATGCATTTGCAGCTGCAGTATACTTAATTAACCGTATGCCTACACCTCTACTTCAACTCAGGTCGCCATTTCAAATTCTGTTTTCTAAGACTCCAAACTTTAAAAAAATAAAAGTTTTTGGCTGCTTGTGTTTCCCCTGGCTCAGGCCATATGCATCTAACAAACTTGATGCTCGCTCAACACCTTGTGTGTTCTTAGGATACTCTATTACACAGAGCGCTTATTTTTGTCTTGATCGTACTAACTCGAGGATTTATACCTCACGTCATGTGTTGTTTCATGAAAATGTTTTTCCCTTTAGTGTTGCAGGAAATCTCACATCAAATGGGCCAGCACAAGTAGAGGAGACACCGGCAGGCCGTCAACCGTAACGCCTACTCAGAGATATCAACCACCAGTGCAGTCAACACAACCCATCCCTGCTCCAGCAACTACCAATCCAGTTCCTTCTCCTACTGCAGTACCTGATGCGATTTCTCCTACTACAATACCTTCAACAACAACTGTTGCAGCAACTTCAGCGACTCAACAAACTGAAGCACCACAACAACCTGCAGCACCACAACAGCCACCCCCACGCATAAGCACTAGAACCCGCAAGCCTGTTAACAAGCTCAACCTTCACGCCACTGTCCAACAGCCAACGGAGACAATACCTACATCAGTTGCACAAGCTCTCAAAGATCCTCGGTGGAGAGCTGCAATGCAGGCTGAGATAGATTCTTTATTTCGAAATAAAACTTATACTCTGGTCACTCCTGAAATGGCTTCTAATATTGTTGGATGCAGGTGGATCTTCACAATTAAAAGACTACCAAATGGAGCGGTTGACAGATTCAAAGTGCGTCTTGTAGCTAAGGGGTTTCATCAAAGGCCGGGAATCGATTTCCATGACACTTTCAGTCCAGTTGTAAAGCCTGCAACAATCAGACAAGTTCTTAGTATTGCTGTCTCACGCCAGTGGCCTCTTCGACAACTGGATATCAACAATGCCTTTTTGCAAGGCAAGCTTGAGGATGATGTGTTCATGACTCAACCACCGGGTTTCCAAGATCCATCAAACCCCACGGCGGTGTGTAAACTACACAAAGCAATATATGGGCTCAAGCAAGCTCCCAGGGCTTGGTACAATGAGCTCAAGACATTTCTCCTTCAGTCCGGGTTCAAAAATTCATTAGCTGATGCATCTCTCTTTTTCTACAATCACAATAACATCATCCTCTACATGCTCGTCTACGTTGACGACTTGATCATCACAGGAAGCCACACTGATATCCTAAATAAATTCATTCAATCTCTCTCTGCTCGTTTCTCTCTTAAAGACTTTGGTTTACTATCTTATTTTTTAGGCATGGAAGTTCAACGTAACTCACAAGGCCTGTACCTAACACAAACTCGTTATATTGCAGATCTTCTTCACAAGACAAAGATGTCGGATGCGAAGCCGATGCCTACCCCAATGTGCTCCTCAACGACACTAACACTTCAGAGTGGTGACCCACTACCATCAGGAACAGAGTATCGGGCCGTCATTGGAAGTCTCCAATATTTATCACTCACCCGACCAGACATTGCCTACGCCGTCAACAAACTCTCACAGTTCATGCACCTTCCCCGCACTGACCATTGGGCCGCTGCAAAGCGGATACTGCGTTACTTGGCAGGCACTCCACACAAAGGCATATTCTTCTCATCACAAAACATACCATCTCTCCACGCATTCACCGATGCCAACTGGGCAGGGAATCGAGATGACTATACATCAACAGGAGCCTACATTGTCTACTTCGGCAAACACCCAATTGCATGGTCTTCCAAGAAACAAACAGGCGTGGCTCGGTCATCTACTGAAGCCGAATACCGATCGATCGCCTCCAC
>NC_027752.1:10937576-10942213 GCF_000695525.1 Brassica oleracea var. oleracea
CTTATGCTCTGCTCTCGATCATGTATATATGTCTATGTTCAGTCTATCAATAAGATCATCTTCCATATTCAACATACACAACCGGTCAAGGGGCAACTTCAACCTCACGAAGGTTGCCAAACTAGATGTGGTGAGGTTGAAATCAAGTATCCTTTTGGCATTTCAGGTTGTTACTATCCTGGAGATGATAGTTTCAATATCACCTGTAAGGAAGATAGGCCATACGTGTTAGGCCACATTGAAGTGACAAACTTTACTCACAGCAGCCAGCTACAAGTTCTGCTTAACCGATCCTCTTATTGCGACGACGGGCAAGGAAAGAAAAACATATCCGTTGACAGCAATTATGATCTGGGTAATTTATCCATTTCCACCAAAAACAAGCTAACTTTAGTAGGATGCAATGCTTTGGCACTGCTGGCCACTTCTGGAGATAAACCATACGCAACTGTATGCATATCAGCATGCGAATCTCAACCAGCGGCAGATGCAGAATGTGACGGTGAAGGTTGCTGCACAACAGATATCTTTGACGAATGGGATAACAATTTTGTCGAAATTGGATCAACTCGCTTGCAATTGCCGAACCAGGCTTCAGTGCATCATTTTAATCCTTGCGTCTACGCCTTTCTTATCGAAGACGGTAAGTTTAACTTCTCTCCTTCCCATGATCTTATGAATCTGCGGAATAAGACGACGTTCCCTGTGTTACTGGATTGGTCTATTGGAAACCAGAGCTGCCAGAAAGTTGGAAACACAAACATATGCGGCGAGAACAGCGTATGTGCCAACTCTACTAATAGAAGAACAGCGTATGTGCCAACATCTTATATGCAAATGTAAAGATGGTTACGAAGGGAACCCATACCTTTCAAATGAACACGGTTGCCAAGGTACTAATTAAGTAGTACTATTTTCTTTCAGATTCAAAATATAAGATGTTTTAAACTGTATTTGATGATTCAAATTAAGGAGTATTAAATTTATATTATTAAACAGCAACTTATTGAGTCAAAACATAAGGAGTACTAATTTCTTTGAAAGATAAAGGAATATTAATTTCTTTTGATTATTAATTTGTTTTCCTCATACATTTCTTGTTGCGTTTTTGGCATATTTTTCTTTTGGGGGCAGATTTCAACGAGTGTGCTACTGGTAGACATAACTGTTCAGATCACAGCACATGTAAAGACAAGGTTGGCGGCTTCGAATGTGAGTGCCATTTTGGTTACCACTTCGATACCACCACTAAGAGTTGCAAGCTAGATACCACCACTATGAATGGCAAGGGCAAGCGCAAGGGTATAGACTTTAGATGGCCTATGATTCTTCTTGGTAAGCTTTCCTCACTTTGTTTTTTAAGTTTTTATGCTTGCAGCTCATAATCATCCTGCTTAGATGGGCTATGATTAACTCACTCCTGTGATGTGTGTGATCAGGAAACGCCATTGGCTTGTTGTTCATCCTGCTTGGCCTTAGCTGTATGCAACAGAAAATAAAGCACCGGAAAGACACACTCCGACAAAAATTCTTCGAGCAAAACGGCGGTGGCTTGTTGGTACAGCGACTCTCAGGAGCAGGGGCATCAAACGTCGATTTCAAAATATTTACTGAGGAAGGAATGAAGGAAGCAACTAATAGTTATGAAGAAAGCAGAATCTTGGGACAGGGAGGCCAAGGAACAGTTTACAAAGGGATATTGCCAGACAACTCCGTAGTTGCTATAAAGAAAGCTCGGCTTGGTGGAGACCGTAGCCAAGTAGAGCAGTTCATCTGCGAGGTGCTGGTGCTTTTACAAATCAACCATAGGAACGTTGTCAAGCTCTTGGGCTGCTGTCTAGAGACTGAAGTTCCCTTGCTCGTCTATGAGTTCGTATCTAATGGCACCCTTTTTGATCACTTGCATGGTTCCATGTTTGATTATTCTCTTACATGGGAACACCGCCTGAGGATAGCTGTGGAAATTGCTGGAACTCTTGCATATCTTCACTCCTCTGCTTCTATATCCCAACCATCCACCGTGATATCAAGACTGCTAATATTCTCCTGGATGAAAACTTAACTGCAAAGGTAGCTGACTTTGGTGCTTCAAAGCTGGTACCGATGGATAAAGATCAGCTCACGACTATGGTACAAGGCACTATAGGTTACCTAGACCCGGAATATTTCACCACAGGGTTGCTGAACGAAAAGAGCGACGTTTACAGCTTTGGGGTAGTCCTCATGGAACTGCTCTCAGGTCAAAAGGCATTGTGCTTTGAAAGGCCAGAGTACTCAAGACACCTGGTGGCTTACTTTTCTTGTGCCACCAAAGAGAATAGGTTGCATGAGATCATTGACAGCCAAGTAATGAACGAGTGTAATCATAGGGAGATTAGGGAAGCTGCACTAATTGCTGTTGAGTGCACAAGAGTGATGGGAGAAGAAAGGCCAAGGATGAAAGAAGTAGCTGCAAAGCTTGAGGGCTTGAGAGTCACAAAAACCAAACATCAGTGGTCGGATCGGTATAATGAGTCAGAGGTGAATGAGCACTTGATCTGTGTTGAAACCATATCAGGGCAAGGGGATACGAGTAGCACTGGTTATGATAGCATCAATAATGTAGCAAGGTTGCACAGTGAAGGTGGCCGTTGATATTTTATTAGTCCTTCTTTATTATGAACATTGTCATTTCTTTATTATTTTCTCTACTCTTTTGTCTGTTTACATTCATGAACATCTATGCTTTGACTGATTCTTGTATGTCCTCAATAGTCATGTTAATGGTTCTCCTGAATATTATTCCAATACGAATCTGAGATACCACTATGGTTACAAAAGAAACACCAGAATTTTAAAGAAAATACACAAAAAATACAGATTATTTGATGATGATCACCGACCTACTTCTTAGTTTCTTCATCTTGTGGAGTTCATCAAAGATTCTGCTTGGATAGCAAGAGCGTACGTTTGGTCAAGAGACGGAGGAGGACACATGGCCGTGATTTGCGTTCTCACAAAGCTTAGATCTTTGTTCATACCCATCAGAAACGCGTAAAGCGTCTCCTTCTCTCTCACCTCTATGTCTCGTTCCGACAACTGTAATGTAGTATCATACTCCGACAGCTCCATCCAAACACTCTTCAGTTTCCCGAAATATCTCGCCACCGAGTCACCATCTTGCCTCATCAAATCAATTCTCTGACGAAGCTGGCGGATCCTCAACGCGACGCTCGGGACGAACATCATGCGTAGATCCTCCCAAGCTTTATGTGCCGTGTCGGTGAAACGCACATAGTCTTTTAAGTTTTCGCTCACGCAACTCATCATCCAACACTTGACCCTCGCGTTGCACACTTTCCATGGTTCGTATAGCGGAGAGGAAGGTTCTGGTATCACGAAGGTGCCGTTGACGAAGTCGGTTTTGCTCTTGCTTAGAAGGAATTGGAGAAAATGTCTTTTCCAGATGAAGTAGTTGTCGTCTGGTTGGCTGTTTGATCCAAAAACAGTGTTTATGCTGGTGATATTTGTTGGAATCAATCAATAAAGAATCTAAAGACAAAAGATTAGATTCTTGAAGTTTAAGAGAAATCTTGAAAGAATCAAATGAGAAATGAACATAGAAAGAAGTTTATTGATCAAAGATTGTATTAAAAGAATGGTTTCTAGTGTAAAGTAATCTAAGAATCAATAAACCCTTAAGTGTTCTAAGTTAAAATGGAGAAGAGAAGATTCCTTGCTAAAGAGAGGTGTCTCTTTATTTATATAAGGAAGAAACTAGGGTTTCCTAACAAATTGGGTCTAATTCATTGTCTTAATGCACTACAAGAAAACATCACCTTAACGAGGGCGGTTTTCCTCGTTATTTCGTCGTAAAAGAGGCTTTACGACGAAATAGCGAGGAAGCGCGTTTGCTCGTTACTCGTCCGTCGTAACACATATTTCCTCGCTAATTCGTCGTAACTTAGCGAGGAATATATTTCGTCGTAAAGACGAAGTAGGGCGATTCGTCGTAAAGACCACGTCAATATTCCACGCAAAGACGTCGCTACAATTCCTCGTAAATACCTCTAAATGAGTTCCTCGTAACCTACACGTAAATAAGTTGAAAGAGTTTCCTCGCAAAATACACGTAACAACCACGAAACAATTTCCTCGTAAAATACTCGTAAACTTTACCTCGTTATTTCCTCGCAAATGTTTACTCGTAAAATAGTCGTTAATTGTTTCTCGTCATTTCCTCGTAAGGTTTCCACGTAAAGAGGTAGTACATTAGCTACGAATTTACTTCGTTTTTATTTTTAAAAATATAATTAAAAAATAATTAAAATTATTTAATTTAATAATAAATTAAAATTTAAAATAAAATAAATCAAAATGAAAATATTTTATATATAAATAAGTTTTGAATTTATATAATACAACAACCAAAAAAAAAACTAAGGGTCGTTCATCGCCCGGTAGAATTCATCACTCCTCCTCGTAACATCCGCCTCGTTATGTACGTCGGATGACTCGCCTTGAATGGGATGTTGTTGTCGCATGTTCCTCAACATGGACTCCCATTCCGGATTTGTGGCCGCAATAACGTCCAAGAAGCCCTCGACTCCACCCATACGAGATTTTGTCGCGGTCAACTCGTTACGCAGCTGAGCGGA
>NC_027752.1:10946818-10948206 GCF_000695525.1 Brassica oleracea var. oleracea
TGAGGGAGGATGTAAATCCACCCCCAACAGTAAGCCCCCAAGTTCGTAGAGAGAGATAAAATCGATCTCTGCGAATTTTACAAATAGGGTTTATGAGACAATGAACTAGGCACATACCCATGTCGCAGACGATTGTCATGAACGGGCCGTCATGGTTAGGTTGCCATAGATGAAGTGTCATAGGCGGACCGTCTCGGGCGAGCTGTCTTCCGATCAGACTTCTTACTCCGGGATGGTTGCGCGAACGATCTGTGAGGACAGTGTTCTGAACCACCGGAGCAAGTTGCCATGGATGAAGCATCAATCGACTAACTGCCAAGAACAAGTCGTTATATACATCATCATGAACGTACCACCATGGACGAACCGTGACAATCAAATCACCACGGTGGACATGTCTTCGCGGTAGTGTTGTGATCCATGTGTAGATGGAGTGGTGGAGTTGGGGATAGTCTCGCTTGAGCCGTGACAAGTGATGAAGCTAGAGGTCAAGCCGGGTGCCGAGCATCAATTGTCCCGAGTAAAGCGCGTGACAGAGGTGACATTAGCTAGGCTGCTTCTCGGCATTGAGTCGTTGTTACCGTTGGGGCTGCTTTTAGTCGCCACTTATCTTGTCGCCAAGTCTCTTGTTTGAGCCGAGATGCTGCGGCGAAAGCATGCGGCTTCATATAGGTCCAGCCTCCTCAACACTAATTTATTGATTTACTTGTTTCCTTGTGGAGCAAGTCTCTCATAGTCCTCAAACGATGCCGAGAAAAATAGTGGGCCAAGGAAATGTCTTGTTGTCATTATTGCAGCTGACTTTTAAAGTGGAGCTTTGACCGGCAAGTGGCTTTTTCGGTAGATGATAAATTGGTAAACTAGTGAGGAAGATAACTTAGGAGTGTGCATGATGTTGAGGTCGAAAACGGTTACGACGAAATTAACGTCCAAATCCCCGAAGAAGAAAACGAAAAACCTTCTTCGACGAATACTTTTTCGAAATAGATTATTCCTTACGAAAAGCTTTGCGGAGGAAACACGAAACATCGGACAAAAGCTCGAAAAGGGTCGCTACGCAGCGACCGAATGCGTGTTCCGCTCGGTCGCTACGTAGCGACCGAGCTCTTCCGAAACGTCGATACGATATTAGTCCATGCATTCTCGTCTACCCTTCGATGCTATCTCCCGAAGACCGTAGCGAACCCATTTCATGTTTCCTGCCATGCTAAGTCATCGATCAAACTTTACGGTAAAAACCGCAGAAAGTTCACTCTTTATCGAGAGAAGCCGTAATAAACGTTTCGAGTCAGAAAACGGCCCAAAGGGACCTAAGACATGACTCGAGGCCCAACTTACGATTTCTTAACCAACAGCCTGTAAGCCGCATGACGGTTTACGCTTGGTTC
>NC_027752.1:10948255-10954954 GCF_000695525.1 Brassica oleracea var. oleracea
AAATACGAAATTTTGAAGATAATTACGAAGATCGGAAAAAATTGAATATCTCCATTTTTATGCTATGGCGGCTAAGGGCAGAAGAGAAAAAGCGTAAACCGACTTAGGAGCCAGTATATAAGGGGTCCTAGGCGAGAGGCACGGAGGAGAACTTTTTGGGGAGAAAACTTAGCACTTAGAGCGATTTAGGCATATTTCCGTTTTTGTTATTCGAGCTGCGACTCAACTAGGTTATTGCCGTCTTAGGGTTTAGAACTAGGAATCTCGCCGACAGCTCTCATAGCCCCGGCTCTTACCTTGTTGTAACGCTAAAACGCGAATTGGGTATAAGATCTACTTTGCTCTCTTTTCGATTTCTTATACTTTATCATTGTCATTCTTGTGTTCTGATTGCTTGACGTGTGGTATTAGCATATATCCGGGACCTCTGGGAAATTAGGGCTTTCCTAGTTTCCTTATTTAAACGGAAATCGACAGTGCGAATTTCGGTTCCCACACATGAGCTTGAGCCTCTTGATCCTCGAGTACTTGAGCTTGAGCTTCTTGATGGCCGACGTGCGTGCATGATCTTTAGCCTCTTGACCGCGGAGCAAGTGATGGACCTTGAAGCCCGCAAGAAGCTTCCGTTGATGGAGCTTTGAAGACGTCATGGTGATGAAGCCATAAGGAACCGGGTGCTGAGATCACATGATCGCCTCTGTTTCTCGGCGGTGTACCGCATGAGCTTGAACTTAAATTGTTGTTTGGCGTTGACTTGTGCCTAGTAAAGCACATGACTGTTGCTCGGCCTTAACCCGCATGAGCTCAAGGCTTCTGTCGCAACAAGAGCAGCCATCGACGAGGTGAGACGAGATGGACCTTGAACGGAGGCACTCAAAACGAGGCTTTGAAGAGCTTGCCGGTAACGACGTGCTTGTCTAGAGAGCTTTCTCGAAGACGCAAGACCCTGTTGTAGAGGTTGTCGTCGACATGATCATAACCAATTGAACCTTCTCCTCGTCATGAAGGAGCTCTCCTCCTATTTTGAGACACGTGTTGGATAAAGGGGCTTCATCTCTTTCTGTCGCTTTCGTCGACCACACCGCGTCTCTTTCTCTCTTCTCCTCGAGGACTCCACTTCGCTTTGTTCATCTCTCAACGATCGGATGAATCAGTCGGCGTCTCTGTGGTCTTGTCGTCTCTGTCGGTGGATTCGTCGTCTCTGTCTCTGTTGTTGTCCTCGACGACTCTGCGACTCTCTAGCTCTCCTCGACGACTCCGCATGCGTTTCTCGATCTCTCCTTGACGACTCCTCTGTTTCCCCTTCGCGGCGGCGCTGACATCATCATTGACAGAAGCCGGCGACGACAATAGAGTCTACTCTCCTTGCTCAGATTCAACAGTCGCGGTAGGCGATGTATTCACTTTCGGCATTGCCTTCGCGGCGAGAGCTTTTTTCTTTGGCACCAATCGTTCCGTTCAGTACTCTCCATGCGATCGTCGCCAACTCTCGCTCAGCGGCAACTATGAGCTCGCCATATTCAGACCTAAAGTAGATGAGATCACTCTCTTGACGATCAATACCTCCTCGAACTCCTCTAGTTTCTGCCCGGTTCGTTCTCAATCTCTGATCTATCGTGAATTTAGGGTATTTGATTGTAGGATTTGATCAGATTAGAAAGGATTAGGACAATCGTAAGGGTGTTTCAGTTGGATCTGAATTTCTCAGACAATATCAGTTTAGTTTGTTGGCTTGTCGAATGTTTGCGATTCTGCTTTGTTGGCAAGTTTGGTAGTTAGTTGTCGTTATGCTAAAGCTAGTGGTCCACTAACTTTAATACAAATAGTATGTAATTTGGGAGAAAAAAATGTACTTGCTGATGCAATACAAAACACGATTTTGGCAAAGCCAAGTTTTTTTGGTGAATTTTCATAGAGATAAGCAAATGAATAAAAGATGTGATTTGAATATGAGCGGACAAAGAGAATGAAATGGGAGAGTGTTCATGAGGTGGTCCAGTTAACCAAAAGAGAATAAGCTTCGCTAAAAGAAGGACGAGGTTTCATAAGCATGATTCGTGCCATCCCTTTGCCAAGTTTTCTGTCCAAACCCATGAGAAACCCGAAAAGCTTCTCCTTCTCTCTCGCCTCTAAGGCCCTTTTCGCCACGTCGTACACACAACCGCCGCATGCACACTCCGGCAACGGATGATACTCCTGAAAGTTAATGAAGAACAAAGTGAAGAACAAGAGAGAGAGAGTGAGAAGAGAAATAGAGTAAAGAAGGCTTTTATTTTCCTTAGATTTAGATCTGTGTACAAAGAGGGCTTTTATAGCCAAATACATAAACATTAAATATATGGAGAGAAGACAAAGAGATGAGATTCCAACAGCTATATCCCCAACAGCTATATTTTTGAATTTGAACTTCTTTTGGACTGTAGTGAACAGTGCTGTGAATCCCTACAGCACCAAAGTGCTCAATGCAGGTTTCTCAAATCGCCCACTTTGACCAAAGTGCTCAATGCAGGTTTCTCAAATCGCCCACTTTGATGTCGTAGGTGATATGTCTTTTCCCTACAACATCAAAGTGCTCAATGTAGCTATCTCAAAGTTCTCACTTTAATGTTGTAGGCAAACTTGATCTCTTAATGTCAATACTCCCCCTCAAGCTTAGCCATAAGGAATGGGTAAGTTTGGAACCCATGAAGACATCCCTCATTAAAACCTTTGTGTGTAAAACCCAGTGGGACAAAAACACACAAAGGAAAAAGAGTAGATGCTTCATGGCTAAGGAGATCATGATCTAAACAGGTTTATGAGTCTCAACCTTGGATGAATGAACTCACAGACTTTGGTGCTTGCCCCTTTGGTGAAGATATCTGCCAATTGATCTTCACTTCTTGTATAGCAAGGTAAGATGATCTTCTGCTCTACTACTTGTCTCACTTTGTGACAGTTCACTTCAATGTGATTTGTTCTCTCATGAAAAACTGAGTTTGATGCAATGTGAATGGCCGCCTGATTATCACAATGCATTGTGATTGGTGTGTTTATCTCTATGCCTAAGTCTCTTAGGAGGTTTCTAATCCAAATGAGTTCACTCGTAAGCTTCATCATTGCCCTATATTCTGCTTCAGCACTTGAACATGACACCACCTTCTGCTTCTTGCTTTTCCAAGTCACTAGGTTACCTCCAATAAAGGTACAATAACCGGTTGTGGACCTCCTGTCTACTCTATCACCAGCCCAATCTGCATCACAATATCCCACAATCTCTGTGCTCTTGTTGCAGCCCATCCATACACCTTGGCCGGGAGCTTCTCTTAGGTACCTCAAGATATTTTCCACCATATTCCAATGGTGAAATTTAGGTGCTTGCATATGCTGGCTGACTTGATTTACAGCAAAGCAGATGTCTGGTCTTGTGATGGTGAGATAAATCATCTTCCCAACCATTCTTCTATAGAGTTTGAAGTCTCCAAATGGCTTATCTTCAAACTCCCCCTCACGCAAGACTTTGTACACTTCTTCAAGTGGTGTTTTGGCTACTCTTTCTCCAAGTTTTCCTGCCTCATTTAAAAGATCAAGTGTGTACTTTCTTTGAGATAAGAAAAGCCCCTCTTTAGAGCGGCATATTTCTATCCCTAAAAAGTACTTTAGCTCACCCAAATCTTTAATATCAAAGGTAGATTTAAGAAATGCTTTAGTAGAGATGATACTTTCCTTGTTTCTGTGATGATGATATCATCTACATAGATCAGAATCACCACAATTCCTTGCTTACTTGTGAGGGTAAAGAGTGTGTGATCAGCTTCTGACTTTACAAACCCTTTTCCATTGAGGGTTGTACTCAGCTTGTGATACCAGGCTCTTGGAGACTTTTTTAATCCATAGATTGCTTTCTCCAGCCTTAGGACATTTCCTGGCTTGGCCATGTCTTCCATACCAGGTGGTGGTCTCATATACACCCCATCTTCAAGCTCTCCTTGTAGAAATGCATTCTTGACATCCAACTGCCATAGATCCCATTCCAAGTTCACAGCCAAAGAGAGCAGAATTCTTATGGTGTGGAGCTTAGCTACTGGTGCAAAGGTGTCTAGATAGTCTTCTCCATAGACTTGGGTGTATCTTCTTGCAACTAGTCTTGTTTTCTTCCTTTCTGGCTTTTCATTAGCCAAGTACTTGACAGTGTAGATGAGGCGACTTGTTACTGCTCTCTTGCCTTTGGGAAGTTCAGTTTCATACCAAGTATCATTCTTGACCATGGCATTGACTTCATCTCCAACTGACTCTCTCCATTCTTCATCAGCCATAGCTTCCTCATATGTTTTTGGAACATACTCTTGGTCCAGGTTACTAATGAAAGCTACATGCTCTTGAGGATAGCTTGCAAAGGAGAAGGTTGCTTGGATAGGATGAGCCACTGCATTGTTGTTGAAGTATACTCTGGTGTCGACCCACTTGGATGGTTTCCTCACTTTAGTACTCCTCCTCAATGGTTGAATCTGCTCTTCTACCACTCCGTCTTCATACTGATCAGATTCAGCTCCATCTTGATCATGAACTGATGTTGAATCATCTTCTGGTGTTTCTGGTGTTGATTCATGCTCATTGTACCC
Source organism: Brassica oleracea var. oleracea (assembly GCF_000695525.1). Lineage (NCBI taxonomy): Eukaryota > Viridiplantae > Streptophyta > Magnoliopsida > Brassicales > Brassicaceae > Brassica > Brassica oleracea. The sequence goes on from NC_027752.1 coordinate 10,952,857, forward strand.
CTCAGGATCAGGGTTGATTGGCTCAACAATTGGTATTGCTTCTTCATTGGTTCCAGCCACTGGTGTTGAGGGAGAGGTTCTAGGCGCCTCACTGCTCTGAGGCTTACTGATTCCTAAACTTTTCAGGATGATCTTCAGGTTGTTTACTCTATCAGATGGTCCATGTGAGAGATCCCTAAGGTTTTCCCAGCTCTTCTCATCATAGTACCCCTTTGATTCCACAAACTTGACATCGCTTGAGACCATTACCCTTCTTGAGTCTAGCAGGTAACACTTGTATCCTTTTTGTGTGTGAGAGTATCTTATGAACATAGCTTTGATACTCTTGGGATCAATCTTGGTCCTTTGCTCACCTGGTAGCAACACATAGCACACACACCCAAACACACGCAAGTGATCAATAGGAGGTTTACTTTTGTTCAATACCTGAAATGGAGAGACATCTTTGAGGACTCTGGTTGGGATTCTATTGATGAGATAGCATGCAGAAACCACAGCATCTCCCCAAAATCTCTTTGGAACATTGGTGTGAAACATCATGCTTCTTGCAACCTCCATAAGATGGCGATTTTTTCTCTCAGCCACTCCATTTTGTTGTGGTGTGTATGGACAGCTTGTCTGGTGAATAATTCCATGTTTTGCTAAGTGTTGTTTGAAGGCATTGCTAGTGTATTCTCTCTCCACCATTATCAGACCTAAAAATTTTGATCTTGGAATTGAAATGGTTAGTTACATAGTTTTGGAAGTTAATAAAAGCTTCTAAAACTCTATCTTTACTTTGAATCAATGTGAGCCAAGTATATTTTGATTCCTCATCTATGAATGTCACAAAATATTTATGGTTTTTTCTATAAACACAAGGTGCAGTCCAAACATCAGAGTGAACTAGATCAAAACAATTCTCATAAATAGTCATAGATGAAGGAAAAACAGATTTATGATGTTTACCAAGAATGCAAGCCTCACAAGTTTCATTTTTAAGAGATAGATTAGGTAGCATCAGTTGCAAAGCATGAAAATGAGGGTGGTCTAATCTAGCATGCCATAATACATCATTAGCTAAAACATAAGCAAATTAAATGCATAAGTAGAATATGTTCTAAGCTTGGTATCTTCAAGGAAATACAGCTCTCCCTTACTCACACCTTTGCCTAGCGTCTTACTTGTTTCAATATCCTGAAAGCACACATCATTAGGACTAAAAATAATATTGCAATTTAAATCATTAGTGGCTCTTTTCACAGATAAAAGATTAGAGGCAAAGGTAGGCATATAAAAAGCTTGAGATTCTTTATCAAACAGATTCAGGTTTCCTGCTCCTTTAATTAGAATTCTATCACCATTTGCAATCACAACACTTCCTAGAGCTGGTTTAATATCACTAATCAGTGTAGCATCCCTAATAATGTGATGAGAAGCTCATGAATCAATGATCATTGGCCTAGCAGTGTGTGATTCATTGTGAATAGAGTTTAAGGCATTAATACTTTGGTTACCAGGATTTGAATTGAGAGCCTTGATCAAGTCCTCAATGTCTGACTTCCTGATGAATGCATCCTCATGAGATGGCTGAGGCATGGCCTGAGAGGTGGAGGCACCAGTGTGGGTTGTAGAGACCAAGGCTCTCCCATTATCTCCCATGTGCATGTAGCTTGGTGCTGGATGCTCCTGAGCTCTTTCTTCATGGGCTCTGGTCTGGTTGTATTTGTTGGCTGAGGCTGGCCTGAGATGAGGATGGAGGATCCAACAGTTGGTTTTGGAGTGTCCTTGCTTCTTGCAATGTTCACAAGTCACTGTTTTGTCTCCTCCTCCCCTTGGCTTGAAGTAAGCTGTGTTAGCTGATGCTCTGTCCATATTCTCAGTTGTGTGTCATAGAAAGACCTCCTTTTCCACCTCCAAAGAGACCATCCGAGCCTATCTCCTTTTGAAGTTGAGCACACACTTCATCATAGCATGGAAGTTCCTTGTCTCTCAATATATGTTTCACCACATTATTGAAGCTTGGGCTGAGTGTGAGAAGCAATCCAAAGGTCTTGTCTTGCTAACGCCTGGCTTCAAGTGTGTCAGGGTCATTGTTGCTTGGCCTTAGCATCTCCAA
>NC_027752.1:10955041-10980964 GCF_000695525.1 Brassica oleracea var. oleracea
TTGTGCAAAGTATCCCACAACTGTTTTGTGGTGGTAGAGTGTGAGTAAGAGTCCATAAGAGGACCATCAAGAGAGCTTTGCAAGGTAGACAGCACCATGAGATCTTCCTGAACCCATTTGCCTTCATCTACCACTACAACCTCCTTGCCATCTTCTCCTTGGGTGATTTGCTTTGGAGCTGAACTTGAAGAGACATCCTCCCAAAGACCTCTACCTCCAAGGGCTGTCCTGGCCATCCTAGACCATGTAATATAGTTTCCTGGTCCCTTGAGTATGACTGGAATGTGAATTGCTCTGTACTGCTTCATTTCTTTCAATCTCTCAAGAAATAAGATTAGAGACAGAACAGAGTGAGCACAACCAAAAATTTTGAAGAAAATACCCAAGAACACACAAGAACTCAGATTTATTATCCACTAGATAAAAGAAATCTGTAGAGAAATTTTGTGAAATAAAACCAGAGAGAAATAGAGTAAGCTTGCGGAAGTAATTGAGGTAATCAGGAGCTTAAAGCTCTGATACCATGAAAGTTAATGAAGAACAAAGTGAAGAACAAGAGAGAGAGAGAGAGAAGAGAAATCAAGAGTAAGAGAAATAGAGTAAAGAAGGATTTTATTTTCCTTTGATTTAGATCTGTGTACAAAGGGGGCTTTTATAGCCAAATACATAAACATTAAAGATATGGAGAGAAGACAAAGAGATGAGATTCCAACAGTTATATTCCCAACAGCTATATTTTTGAATTTGAACTTCTTTTAGACTGTAGTGAACAGTGTTGCGAATCCCTACAACACCAAAGTGCTCAATGCAGGTTTCTCAAATCGCCCACTTTGATGCCGTAGGTGATATGTTTTTTCCCTGCAACATCAAAATGCTCAATGTAGCTATCTCAAAGTTCTCACTTCAATGCTGTAGGCAAATTTGATCTCTTAATGTCAATAACTCCAACAGCTCCTGCCAAGCAAGATCCAGTTCCCGGAAATAGACGGCCAGCGAGCGACCACCTTGCATGGGCATCGCGGTCGTCTCGCGAAGCTGATGGATCTTCCAATCGACGTTAAGAGCATAGACAAGAGAATGTGTGATGTTCACGTCATTGTTCGAACCAATCAGAAACCCGAAAGCCTTCTCCTTGTCTCTCGTCTCTTTAGCCCGTTTTGAGATTTCGCACCGGCAACCTTCGCATAAACACTCCGGCACAGGATCATACTCAAACAGATCCTGCCAAGCAAGAACCAGCTTCGCGAGAAAACTGGCGACAGAACCACAGCCTTGAGTCATCGTCGCGATCTTACGTCGAAGATCGTAGATCTTAAACTCGGAGCTAGGGCAAATATACGACGGATATCATCCCAGGATTTTTGCGCTGTCTTGGCGAAAAACACATAGTATTGCAACGCTGGGCTCACCGAGTTTAGCAGCCAACATGCGACCATCTCGTTACACTGTTTCCATGCGTCGTGCAACGGTGAGGAAGGGTCGGGTCTAACAAGGGTGCCGTCGACGAAACCTGTTTTGTTCCTGATTCGAAGGGATTCAAGAACATCTCTTTTCCATATGAAGTAGTTGTCTTCGGCTTCGCGGAGTATAACCGTAGAGAGCTTGTTTTCCGGTCGAAAATCTGGATCAAGATAATAGGGAGATTCAGGATCGTGCGTGGGAGATAGGCTCATAGTTTCCAGACTTATCACTGAGGGAAAAATAGCTTATTCCCCTATGAACTAGTTGTTCCCGGCTTTTTCACACATAAACTTTTAAGTCATGCCAAAAACCACATGAACAATGGAAAAATGACTTATTCCCCTATGAACAAGTTGTTCCCGGCTATTTCACACACAAACTTTTAAGCCATGCCAAAAACCACATGAACAACTCTATTTTTTGAATTACATGCACAAACTATCGATTTTGAAGTAATTCTCCTAAAACCGTAACGGTGTTATTTAAACGTTAACTTGGCTTATGATAGGTGGAGAGACGGTTTAAAGAAAGAAGAACTTACCAATCTCCATGTATTGTCACAAGGAACTATAAAATTGACGTAGTCTAGGACGCTTGATTGGTTCCATAAGCGGATGTTACTCTCAGGTTCCGGTCCTGCAAGGATTTATATATTCTCCTCAATCCAGAAATTAATGTCATATGATCTCTTTTTATGCTTTATGTCATATAACTCGCAAAATATCTACCCAACCAGTTACTATGTCATATAACTCGAAAATGCAGAATGAAATTTTTTATCCTCAATTGATGATGAAGAGTAAAACGATTTTTGAAGAACAAGGGCAATTGACAAAAAGAAGAAGAACAAAACGACATAGTATTTTATTTTTATCAACCTAAATGAAACTGACTATCAACCTGTCATAAACCAAGTTAACGTTTAAACAACACCATTTACGGTTTTAGGAGAATTTGTTTAAAATCGATAGTTTGTGTATGTAATTCAAAAAATAGAATTGTTCGTGTGGTTTTTGGTATGACTTAAAAGTTTGTGAGTGAAATAGCTGGAAACAATTAGTTCATAGGGAAATAAATTATTTTTCCGTTGTTCATGTGTTTTTGGCATGGCTTAAAAGTTCGTGTGTGAAAAAGCCAGGAACAACTAGTTTATAGGGGTATGAACCATTTTCCCTATCACTGAGCTTTGGTGACTTTTTTTGTTTTGTTATAGTTTGCTTCTTATAAATACATAAAGTCTCTCTTTACTAATTCCCAATCCCAACTGGTAAAGTATCTAGAGTATCTGACTCGTACTTATCTAGTTATCTCTATAGGTTTATTTTTGGGTATAATTTTATATGTTTGATGCAAAGATAATGATTTATATTTGATTATTTTCCAATGTATAACTCGTCCGATTTTGGGTTTTAATCTTTTTGTAGTATGATTTTCTTAATTAAGAAAAAGATCCGTAAAAAATTGGGTTTATTTAAGCCTTTCGTTCTCCTTCCCATCCCAAAATATTAGGGACTAACCATCACCTGTTATCTGAGAAAGGAAACAGTTAATCCCTTTTAGAAGCAGCACAAGTTTTCAAAATATAGTAAAACTTGATAAATTGGTAGTGAAATGGTTTGTGGCTACAGTTTTGCTCAATAATTATAGCTCGGATGCATTCCACCATCTAACTTCAGATTACCGAGTTCATCTAGCCCAAGTTTACTTTCAATGTCAGTTTACGGGGTTCATCTAGCCTAAAACTAGTTTCAATCACAAGGAAAAGCCATGGAAGCAAACAAAGTACCTCCTCTCCATCAAGATTGGGCCAAACAAGCACCAAAGAGCCATCCTGACAACAGTTTCGTATCATGTATGACCGACGCAGACTGGAACAAAGACAAATTGACAGCATGATTGGGATGGGTCTTCTCGGGTCCAAAACTGGAGACTCCAATCTATAGATCTATGGTCGAAAGCTTCAGCTCACCCCTTATTGCAGAGGCCATCACTATTCGATCGACACTTTGTATGGCGCTAACCTTAGAATTCTTTTCCACACTCAAGGTTCTGTCCAATAGTTTAACGCTCATCAGAACTATCTCTGGCAACTTCCAGTCAAAAGAAATCATCGGAATTGTGAACAATATCAGGTCGACCTCCTTTGGTTTTACAACAAAATATTTCTATCATGTTTCTAGATCGGACAACTTAGTTGTTGATAATTTAGCAAAAAGGCTAACGGATATCATGATTTGGACGATTATTTTGGACTCTCTTTTTTTAGTCGTTCTAATAAAATATTCAGTGACAATAAAGAAACACATTGAACTAATGCGATCAATGTATGGACCACATAAAATTTGAATATATTTCATAAATTAAAAAAAAAACATAATTGATATCACCAAAATCACAAACAATGTGAATTTACATTATAAATTAAAAATAAGTTTGATATTACCAGCGTTGCGTTCAGTGACTAAAAATGTGACATTCAAACCAAAACAATTCTTTTATACTTTTATATGTAGTTTAAAATAATAATATAACCAAAGACTAGATCTTGACCCGCGCAACCGCGCATGTTTTTGTTTTCATTTATTTTTATATAAATATTTTGTTTTCAATTCTAAATTGGTATATATTATAATATAATAAGTTTACGGTATATTTTTTCCATTGAATAGATTGTTTCAAACTTTCACATGTATTTGTATCTTCTTCTATATATCTATTTTCGGATTATTTTTTCATTATTAAAATCCTAACTATATATATAAAGATTAGTAAAATATTGGTTTATTGTCATATTCAAAGATATTGTAACATTTCACAAATTTAGAAAGTTTTTAAAAAATTAAACTTTTCGCTTCATAGATTTATATTATCGAGTAAATAATTGAAAATTTACTTTTTGTTTAATTTTTAAAATAAACTATATAGTTTAGAATTTTTTTTCATTGGTTTAAGGTAGTAAAGATTAATCATTGTTAGATAATATGATTTTTGTTATTTAAAAAACAAATATATAATTTTAAAAGTTAACATCGACAAATATTTAAATATTTAACACATGGAGGTATAGTATTACAACATTAAATTATATCTATTTAATTTATACTGTCTATAAATTCAATGGATCATCTATAGTTTAAATCCAATTATTGATAGCCGAATAAAAATTTCTGGTAGGCCCAAAATTTAAATGATAAGATTAGAGATTAAATGTAACATGACTTTCTAGGAATAGGTGCATTAGGTCCATTTTTTAAAAAATCACACAAGAATTAAGGTTGTGACTTTTGTTTTAATATATAAGACTAGATCTCGATCCGCGCAACCGCGCGGATTTTTTGTTTTCATTTATTTTCTATAAATATTTTGTTTTCAATTTTAAATTGGTATATATTATAATATATATGTGTTTTTTAATTTTTAAAACATAATAACTTTACAGTATATTTTTTTCATTGAATAGATTGTTTCAAACTTTCACATGTATTTGTATATTCTTCTCAGAGCCGGCTCTAACCCATGGCAACACGGACAATTGCCATGGGTCCATAGGTCCAAAATTTTTTATGTTATTTTACTAACAAAAAAAGTCTATTTTTGTTTGTTAAATATCAATTAGTTGGTGAAATTATAATAAAAAAAAGTGTATGATTAACTAAATATAATTTAAATACAATAAGAACAAAAAATTAACTTACACCATTTTCAATTTTTCTATTAACAAAATCTATTTTATACACAAAAACTCATTTTTAATTTTTTTCTTTGAATACCACAATTTTTTATTTAGTTCATGAAAATGGAATAAATAAAAGTTGAGAAAAAACTTATAAAAAGGTCTTTATTTTATATTTCACATTACGTCATTAAATTTTTTAAGACGGCACTGCTTCTTCTATATATATTTTTTTGGATTATTATTTCATTATTAAAATCGTAACTATATATATAAAGATTAGTGAAATATTGTTTTATTGTCATATTCAAAGATATTGTAACATTCCACAAATTTAGAAAGTTTTTAAAAATTAAAATTTTCGCTTCATAGATTTATATTATCGAGTAAATAATTAAACATTTAGTTTTTGTTTAATTTTTAAAATAAACTATATAGTTTAAAATTTGTTTTCATTGGTTTAAGGTAGTAAAGATTAATCTTATTATTTTTGTTATTTTAAAAAAAAAATCTTTAATATTTAAAAAGTTAATATCGACAAATATTTAAATATTTAGCATATAGAGGTATAGTATTACAACATTAAATTATATCTATTTAATTTGTACTATCTATAAATTCAAAGGATCATCTATTGTTTAAATCCAATTATTCATAGTCTAATAAAAATTTATGGTAGGCCCAAAATTTAAATGATAAGATTAGATATTAAATGTAACATGACTTTCTAGGAATAGGTCCATTAGGTCAATTTTTTAAAAAAATCACACATGAATCAAAGTTGTGACTTCTGTTTTAATATATAAGATGGTTTTATTTTGTTATAATCTTTGTAGGTTTATATTTTGAAGAATTTTACTTTTCCTTGGCCTTATGTAGTAGGGGTGGGCAAAAAAACCGAACCAAACCGAGTCAAACCGAGTCAAACCGAACATATCGAATCGAAACCGATTCAAACCGAACCAAAGTCTATTTTAAACCATTCGGTTGAAGATTTCCCCAGTCCGAATGGTTCGGTTTTAAACCGAACCGAACCGAGAAACCGATGTGTTTTTGTAATTATTTAAATTAAAAATATTAGTAATACTAATATACTAAAATTCTAATATCATACCACGTATTTTCCATTTTTTTATTTATTAACATATATTCTTCTAACCGACTATGTAATCATTATTTACAAAAATAGAAAAGTTTGTATCTTTATATTCTTATATATGTAAACATGGATGTTAAATCTAAACCTAAAGAAAATTTTATTAAAAACAAAAGTTCTTCTCCACAGCGTCACATGGAAGATGATTTATTGTAAGTTTTTTAATAATGATATAAAAGACATTACTAATGATGTTGGGTTTTTTTTGTCTTAGTTAACTTTTATTTGCTTTAATTCTTATATATTTTTGTGAATTTTTAACGGTTTTTATTTCAGTTTTATATTGAATTTAGTTCCCATAGTTTATGTTTACATAATTTATGCCTAACGAAAAAAACCTAAATAAACTGATCCAAAAAATAAATCCAACTGAACCGAATACAAACCGAACCGAATATAAACCGAGCCAAACATAAACCGAACCAAACTAACTGTGGTTTATTTCAATTGGAAAAATACTAGAACCGAACTAACCAAACCGAACCGAACCCGAACCGAGAAAATAACCGAAGTGCCCACCCCTATTATCTAGGGACAAAAAAATCGAATAAAGAAAGAGAAAAGGCGGAACATTATAAATTTTTCACAATACCGACGTGGCATGTGCATTAAAGCAGGAGGAAAAAATAAATTAATGAAAATGAAAAAAGACTAACTGTTTAACAGAAAAACTTGAGCAATTTACGGCTTTACCCCTGCAAGTAGTAGACTATAAATATGAGGGATGACTGCCTAAAACCCCTGTAAATACCATCACCCTATCTATTCTCACCTATACTATCCAGCTCTTTACCAAACCACCTAGAGATATGAAATCTCTTTACAACTCCCCCCATTCTTTTTAATTCTGCATAGATCCCCCTCTCTAATCCAAATTCAAAAACGAAATTATAGATTTGTAAATTGCGTTTTGTCAACTGTGATTCTCCATTAACTTAAACCCGACCCGACCCATAAACACCTGACCAAAGTTACTTTAAAAAAAAAAATCAATTTAGGGGCAAATTTAAATTAGGGTTGAGTTTGTCTATCTTTTTCACGATATGACAATGACGTCAACAAAAAGAGAGAGAAAAACGAGAGAAGATAGAGAGAAACGACAGCAGCCAGAGATAGAATGAGAAAATAATTTAAATGATTGGAATCGATTTCTAGACGTGAGATTAAAGGTTAAAATGATAAAATTATAAGAAAAACACAAGATTTCACTGAATCGTGACAGATCTGTACTGAATATGATGATGAAATTTTCAGAAACTCTGGTCGATAACTAAAAGAAGAAGAAGACTTATTTATGGTTTTGCCATCACTTAAAAAAACAAAAAAAATGCAAAACTTGAGCTTTAAACCCAAGATTAAACGGTTGTAAACCAGCTTCCCCTCCACTAGGCTACGATAAAAACTTAGTATTATTACATAAAACATACAATAATATATATATTTATAAAATAAAGCAGATAACAGTGTCTTCGCCATCGGAATTACAGATGCTTCAAGGAGAACAAAAATGGTGACATCAAACTTGGTCGTGTTCATAAATATTACTTTATTCTTTTATCACGAGAATTATGACGATAGTCACCAGCTGTTACGTATATTGCACATAGATATGTCTAAGCCCAATGTAGCCATTTTAGTTGATGACAAATGAAAGAAAAAGAACTAAAAATAGTATATTAGAGTTTAAATTGATTTTGTTAGATAGAGATGAAAGAACTGAAATTGCAGCTGCTCATCGTTCTCTTGTAAGCTTTTGTCTTCTCCTTGCTCACGTCGTTATTATATCTCGTCTCTCCCTCTCTGCTATTGTTTCTCTATTTGTTCACGTCGTTGTCGTATCGTGAAAAAGAGAGACAAACTCAACCCTAATTTTAATTTGCCCCTAAATTGTTTTTTTTATAAAGTAACTTGGGTTGGGTGTTTACGAGTCGGTCGGGTTTAAGTTAATGGGGAATCGCAGTTCACAAAACACAATTTACAAATCTATAGTTTTGTTTTTGAATTTTGATTAGAGAGGGGGATCTGTGCAGAATTAAAAAGAATGGGGGGAGTTGTAAAAAGATTTTATATCTCTGGGTGGTTTGGTAAGGAGTTGAATAGTATAGGTGGAAATAGATAGGGTGATGATATTTATAGGGGGTTTTAGGCAGTCATCCCTAAATCTGACGTTGGGATCAACAAACAATTGTAACGGCTTTAGTCTAGTGATTCCAGTTTCGCGCTCTCTTCTCATCAGTATTTGATTTTGGCGACTCGGTGGTTTCCGATCGGCGAGGATAATGTCGATGGCGGAGAGTTCTGCGAAATCCGTCACCTCCTATCTGAGGACAGCGTGTCACTCCCGACGCGTCATCATACAACAATGTGACACCCGTCTCCCTCTCACTAAGGACGACGGGCCACCAACAATATCCCGTAATATAAAAGCCCATAGACCCAATTACAATCACCCAAACCCAAATAAAAATCTGGAAAAGTCCAGTAGCACCAAGTCCGTCCAAATATCACATAATTGTTTGTCTCACCTGAAAATGGGAAGAGTGAGGGGATGAGCGACAGGGGAATCGCTCAGTGAGGTATGGGATGCTACCCGAAGTCCATGGACCCGGACATAGCACTCCGAATAAATATAATTTAATTCTAATACATGTCAAGCACGGTACCTAAAGTACCCAAGCAACAAACAATGGTCCTAGCGAGGTGCACACTAGCTGCCCACTAAAAGACCAAAAACACAACACAGCTCGAGATAGTGCTTGGACACCGCCCGTAGACGATTTATCGACACTCCCAGGCTACAGTTCAACCGGTCGACTAAAGTTGGCTGCACCTCCATACAATCCGGCATACAGCAGTCCGTCTCTGTATCCGTCTCCAAACAAAAACAATCCTAGCTAAGAATTTACATTAAGTGAAACAATCAGTATTGAATCATCTAACCCCCTAGTTCCGGTTTAAGCAAAGAACCTAAAAACTAAACAAGCAATGACAGACTCGATTTCACACAGACGGAACACATTAGAAATAAATTATACTTATTCGAGGTCCTAAGTCGTGTACGAGAAGTTCGGGAGTAGACCCTCACCTTAGCAATTGAGAAAAGTGGTATCTATGAACTCCAGCTGCTCAAATAGACTCCAAATCTGAAATCAGATCGAAATTCTGGATCAGAACATCTTTCGAACGGTTAAAAACGGAACTGGTAAAGGTTTGCGGAAAAGTCAACTCGCTGGTCAAAGGTCAACCCTTGACCAGAAATCAATTTGACATAACCGACCAGTTTACTTAACCGAACCGAAATTAATTTAAACCGGCCAAACCATTCAACTAACCGGTTTACCGAGTCAACCGAGTTGACTCGCTGAGTTGACTCGGCCGAGTTGACCGAGTCACCGGCGACGGTTACCAGCGGCGACGGCGGAGGACGGCGGTGGCTTACCGGAAAGTTCACTGGCGGCGACGGCGGAGCACGGCGGCGGTGAGGCGGGGATCCGGCGGCGAGCGGTGGGTCGGTGGCGGAGCACAGCGACGCGGAGGCGGAAAACGGCGACGGCGACGATTTCCAGCGTAGGCGCGTGGACGACACATGCGCAGTCAGCGTAGGCGCGTGGACGACACATGCGCAGTCGGCGTAACCTCTGGAGGCGCGTACGGCTTCGTCTGAGCTCCGATTGCGGCGTGGTCAGTGGCTACGGCTTCGTCTCGACGAGAGGAACACGATGGTGGTCTTGCATGTACAAGATTCTCAACAGTTAAGAAGTTATCGACGAATTACTAAACGGACGAAACTAAGCTTAACTGCATGGCGGTTTTCCGGCGGTTTCTTGCTATGGCGAGCGGTGGTGACGAGCTTGGCGTCGTCACGGCATGTGGTGGTTCCGGGGCGAGCTCAGGTGGCTCCATTGAAAATGTTGTCCCCCTCCCTCTCTCTCTCTCTAAACTTCTGATTTATTTTTCGTGCAGGCAAACAAGCTGCTGGAGCTGGGGAAATGGGTTTTAAAGTTCATACATTGGGCTTTTTCGATTGGGCCTTCGGGAATAGATATGGGCTTAGCTGGCTAACAAATTCAGAGACTGAAATCGGGTCTTTACAAGTTCATCGCCGGCTAGTACGAGCACGGCGAGGGAGCAAATCCTGAACAGCTGCAACGATATCTTGAACGCTCACTACGATCGAATGCCCAATGGGTAACGATTTGTTCTTTTTTGCTTTCTGGAACTGGAACTACGTCCGATTAGGGTTCTTAGTTAAGTGGATGATGGACATGCATGGAGATGTTAGTTCGACGAGTAGATATCGACCACTGATAATGTGTCATCTTGTAGTTTGATCTCAAAGTTTCTTAATGTTTTCTTGTTCGTATTCTCAATGTTTTCCCGGAAAATCTTGTGAAACGTAAAAGATTGGGTTTGGGAATGAACATCTTTAGCGATTGATTCCTAACCTCTTGCTGACTCCTAATCTTTCAGATATGAATCCGAAGTGACTAATCCTCAAGATGTACTCAACGCCTCCGACTTCTGAAACGAGCAGAAGAATCTCGTATGCTTGCGCATGAGATATGGCCAGGAGAAAAACAGGAAGCTCCAACTTTCAAAATCGCCGTTGCTAGCGTCTACGAGTCAGACCTTCACGATGAGGTAGACATATATGGTTTCTCAAATGCTTCGTAACTTGCACTCTTTTTTTTTCTCCTACACTCACTCTCGTTGTTCACAGCTTAAAGCCACCATCTCTGACAAAGGAATGGAGATTCTGTTTGGGGATACGTTTAGAACGAGGGATGGGTACTACGCCTTAGACTTGTTTCGGGTTATTGCTTATCATGACCTTGAAGAATTCTCAAATGTGCTTAAAGCTGCAATCACTGATATTGAGGTTAAGAATCTCTCTGTCTTTGGTGTTTAAAGTTTCTTTTTAAAAACTAAAGATGAGTATCTTATGGTACAGAAAGCAAATACATTGACTTGGGGGGTCTAGTTATTGGAGAAAACATCTCTTCTCATGTGTGAGTGTTTTGAGTGATCCATCCTAATTTATCTATCTCTTTTAAGTATATATATAGACATGGATTCTCAGCTTCTGGTTTACAGGTATCAAGGTACACTCCATTCTAAAGAAGTTTGTGTAAGAGAGTTGCAAACCGATCCAAGCCTTTGGCAACCATCACGGTTTTGGAAAAAAAATGAAACTGTTCAGGTAAAACACTATTTATTTATATAGTTTTTACGTATGGTTGGTGTGGTGTGTGATGTCCCCACGTTTAACTTTATATTTGATAACTTTTTAAAATTTTACTGCAGTGGACTTGGTCATCCCAACGTGGTACGATGTCTTGGTGCCAACACACAAGGCACCGATTTGAAAATAATCACAGGTTCAAATAATTTCCAACTAACATATAAATATTTCATTTCTCTGTATTTTATTTCTGGTTTTTAGATTTATTAAACCTTGATTTCAGAGTACATGCATGGTGGAACCCTCTTTGACTACTTGCAACGAAATCATTGTGTTTTGACTCTCTCTCAACGGTTTAAGATGGCCATTGATGTGTGTAAAGGAATCGAGTTCCTGCATGCGAACATGATCATACATAGAAATCTGAACTCTATGAATCTTCTCTTGGATGAGAATAATGCAAGGGAAGTGAATAATTGAGTTTTCAACACTTTTTCATAATCTAAAGCATTCTCCTATGTCTTCCATTTTATCTAAGGTTGTCAAGGTTGATGTTGCTGCTGCTATGTACCTCTTGTGGGCTGGGAAGAATACCACCCCTGAACTGGAAGCTATGTTGTTGAGTCTTCCAACCCCTGAGCAGAATAACACGGAAATCAGAACATGGTGCACATGGACAGCACCGTAAGTAAGTTTCCAATGCAATTCAGGGGCATTTCTCCAACATTATATTTTAGACTAATACACACTATTGTTATAACTATAAAGGCAATGAACGAAGAAAAATATGGTGATAGAGCAGATGTGTATAGCTTTGGACTGTTGTTGTGGCAGCTGATAACTGCTAAGGTATCTCCTTTCAACCTAATGTTTGTATTTACTTACATAATTCATTTCATTTGTTATGGTGTATATATTTAATTACGTGATTCATATTACTTGTTATACAGGTACCATACGAGCATTTAAATAGCATATCCCCACGCCTAGCTGCACAACGTGTTATAGGGGTGAGCAGTTTATTCATTTCTTAAATACTTATATGTGCGACTGTGGAAACACTAACCTTTTTGTTGTGCATGTTTTTATCAGGGAGAAAGGCCAGCAATACCAGGAAACATGAATCTGAAGCTCAAAATCATTATAGAAAACTGCTGGAATGAAGATCCATTTTTCAGGCATAGTATCTCTCGAGTGAGTACAGCATTGCACACACTGCTCTCAGCAGTGAATGAGTCTGAGCCTGAGCCTGATCCTGAGCCAGAGCCTTCATCAGCTGTTCCCACAGAATCAGTATCTACAACAACTCATTCATCTCACTCTACTTTGCCGCTAGCGAATCGATTCAGCTGTTTAGCTGACATCGAATAAAGTTCAGGTAATGTGATTTACTAAGAAAAACATTACGTGTGTCCCAAAAAAAATTGAATGTTAATTGTACTAATAAGTGTTTGAATGTTCTTATGCACAGGGAGTGAGGGACAAGATGCTAGCTAGGAACGTGTCCATCCTGATAAATTCTGTGTGACACATCTATATTTGCATGCCCAAAACCTTCTTTTTTTTGCATAGGCCCTTCGTGATCAATTGTGATTTCGAGATTCCAGGTGTGACTTTTAGAAAGTGCAGAACCAAATAGAAGAGTCACAACTTACAGTTCTCTTAATCGTGTATATTGCGATCTCTTGATTCTTGTAATGAACCTTTTGCAAATATGCAAACAAATCTCTTGAATCTTGTAATGACGCAACAAAAACCTGACATTTTCCATAGCTCTAGATCATACTAGTGATGTAATGATCTCTTATTCACTTTCCAATTTAGTTTAACATCGGTACGCTTTTGATTACTGGCGAGAACAGAGACGTGAAACAAACGGAAGCAGTTTAAAGAGACGACAACAACACATGTTTACTATACATTCTACGTGAATTTCGTGTCCACAATATTTCTCAGCTTTCTTCTTCTTAGCCTCTTTAGGCTTTGTAAAGGTATTGGAGAGGTAAGAGGAACAGGATTTGATCAGTCATATTGAATTTCATTAAAAAGTAGCGCAATGGCGTACAGTTATAAGCCGACAAAATATAATTAAATCAGTTATAAACATTGGGACGTATGAAAAAACACAATCTACAGATTATCCAGCCAATATTGGGCTTCTCTTATCCAATTGAACACTCCAAAACTCAACTCTGTTTTTTTTTTACTGAAACCAAAAGTAACTCTGTTGTAATGATCAAATACTGAAAGTCAACTTTTGTGGCTGTTTTAGGTTAGGATATCGTTTTAGCTTGTATTCATTATAATTATTCTTTTTCCGAGCTTAAAGTTTCAGATTATTAACTAATTTTATATTGTTTGCGGGTCTGTTTGTTTGATGTGCAAGAAAGTAAAAAGACACGAGTTCTCAAGATCAATGTGATTTTGGTATGTCTTGGTGAGCTCAAAACCTAGCTCACTAGAGTATATTGATCAGAAGCAACTTTACAAGAAATCATTCACACCCAACTCTCCTCACACACACAGAAATTTCTCAGAAAATGAAGTTGTCACACTAATAGTTGTTACATTGAAGATCTTGGAGAATATCATTCTAATAGAGAGAGAAAATTTGAACTTTCTTTACAGTGAGACTAGCCAACTTATTTTAGGAGTATGCTTGCATGCATGAGAAATTGAAGAAAAACAAACTTATATTAATTGGACAAAGCAAACTTGCACATGAAAAATAATCAGAAAGGAACAAGGCGTAAACTTACAAACGTTTATATGAATACTGATTACGTGCATATTGATATGACCATTAGTTGATCAACACACACATATTTCAAATTTATTGCAATAAAACTTTAAAAATACGTTGGAAAAGATGAGAAAGCTTTCAATGCTTCGATTCTCTAGTTCAGTCTAGGTTTCTCTTATTACAATCACCAATAACGGTTTCCATCTTGTCTTTGTCTTCTTGTGCACATCGTGTTCTCACCTGCAAAGAATATACAATACACAATATAATTGCTGTGATGCATGCTTCCACATAGGATTTTACTTGTTAACTAAACAAATAGATGTCGTAAGTATTGAGAAATTAATTACCGTGACAGAGAATTCTAATAGTGGTATGGAGGAGGAGGAGATTTGTAGAGGTAAGGATGGTGTGGGGGAGAGTAGTGGTGGACTGGAGGAGGAGGTGACTTATATACGTACTTTTTCTTAGGTGGTGGTGGGGAATGATAAACCGGAGGAGGAGAGTAGTGCTTAACCGGAGGAGGAGGGGATTTGTAGACGTAGTGCTTCTTTGGTGGTGGTGGAGAATGGTAAACCGGTGGTGGGGAATAGTGTTTAACTGGAGGAGGAGGGGATTTGTACACGTAATGTTTCTTTGGTGGTGGTGGGGGATGGTAAACCGGAGGGGGAGAGTAGTGTTTCACTGGAGGAGGAGGAGATTTGTAGACGTAGTGTTTCTTTGGTGGGGGTGGGGAATGGTAAACTGGAGGAGGGGAGTAGTGCTTAACCGGGGGAGGAGGGGATTTGTACACGTAGTGTTTCTTTGGTGGTGGTGGAGAGTGGTAAACTGGAGGTGGAGAATAGTGCTTAACTGGAGGAGGAGGTGATTTGTACACGTAGTGTTTCTTTGGTGGTGGTGGAGAGTGGTAAACCGGGGGAGGAGAGTAGTGTTTAACCGGTGGTGGAGGAGATTTGTAGACATAATGCTTTTTAGGTGGGGGTGGGGAATGGTAAACTGGAGGTGGTGAGTAGTGTTTAACCGGAGGAGGAGGAGATTTGTATACGTAATGTTTTTTGGGTGGTGGTGGTGAATGGTAGACTGGTGGGGGAGAGTAGTGCATAACAGGTGGGGGTGGAGATTTGTACACATAGTGCTTCTTGGGTGGTGGTGGAGAATGGTAAACAGGAGGAGGAGAATAGTGTTTAACCGGAGGAGGAGGGGATTTGTACACATAGTGCTTCTTTGGTGGTGGTGGAGAATGGTAAACCGGTGGTGGAGAGTAGTGCTTAACCGGAGGAGGAGGGGATTTGTACTCGTAGTGCTTTTTTGGTGGTGGTGGAGAGTGATAAACCGGTGGTGGAGAATAATGCTTGACCGGAGGAGGAGGGGATTTGTATTCGTAGTGTTTTTTAGGTGGTGGTGGAGAATGGTAAACTGGAGGGGGAGAGTAATGCTTAACAGGAGGAGGTGGAGATTTGTATTGGTAGTGTTTAACCGGAGGTGGAGGAGAAGAGTAGAAGTAGTTAGCGGTTGATTGAGATACAAAGGTGAGAGAGATTGTCAAGACAAGCAAAGTTGCTACTAAAGAGGCCATTGGAGACCCCATTGATTGTTTTGTTGCTTTGGTTTATGCTCTTAGAGTCTTCGCTCACACCCTTTATATAGCTGTTTTCAGTTTCACTTTTTGACATTGATATACCTCACTGTAAAATTGTAAATTAAGCAACGTAAAAAGTACAAGCAGTTCTGTACAACGAACATATATTAAATATTATAGAGAACGAACTGATATTGGTCTCTCCGATTTTCGTTATTGTTATAATTACTATCATTATGTATATTTTTTTTTTTTTAATTAAAGTTTTAATTATCATTATATATTAAGCCGTCAATGATTGACATGTTCTCCATGTTCGAACAACGTACTCGTGATTTTCTTATAACGTTGGATCTAGAGTCTCTTTTTTTTCTGAAACCTTATGATTTTTACAAAGCTCCTTTTGATACTTCTTTATAAAGACATTATACTTGAGAACAGTTATATAACAATGCCATAAACGCATATAAGTAATACTTGTAGAACGTCGTGATAGAAAATAGATGGTCACTTTAAGTTAAAACGGTAAACAAAAGAGAATGGTCTCTGACTACGTTACATGTTCAAACATCACTCTAACAACACATGAAAAAATATTTTATTTTAGCATGTTATACTTTTAGGACATGTAGAGTGTTCATATTTAAGATGTTACACATTTGTAGTTGTTCCACCATGTGAACGTCGAGCTAAAACCAACGAATATAATTTCATGATATGATCCAAAATTTAATAAAAATGGTCCAACCCCTATATTAGGATTTATCATGTATGTTACTCAACAAAGTTATTAAATTCTCCCCTCTTTCTACTTTTCTTTTTTCGGTTACATGCATCTGTTTTTTTTTCTTTTGTTAAAGTACATATGCATCTTCTTTTTCTGATATTTTCTTCTTGGCTCCTTCAATAAGTCCTTATGAAAAATGGGAAATGAATATCTTTACATTCAATGCTTTAGATAAAGTATTTGCAAAATTCATTTTGAGTACTCGAAGTCGAGGTTACTTAGTTTAACCATTTCCAATCTTGTTGAAGTTTGAGCTAGTATGATCTTCCTAATGCATAAACTGTTTTCGGCAATAAACCAGCCACATCTTTTTCACAGATAGAGTTGAATATATACGTCAATAATCGCATACCGCTAGATTTAGCTAAAAGTGTTACTCGAACTCACCTACTTGCTAGTTGCTACTAGTCAAAGATGGTTACCACATCTATTCTTCATTTTTACTTTTGTTACGAAATGTAATCAATCCAATATTCTGTATAAATAATGTTAACTCAATGTAATTATTCGTCTTTAATCAGAATGCGAAGTATACCAACAGTATTGCAGTTCACGCAATATTGGCCAAAGCCTAGAAATCAGTTTCTATTGGATATATATCCTTAATTAGGTATACCAAATTTACAATGGAGGCGAAAACTTCACAATTTAGTTTGTGTTTATAATAAGATACAATTATGGTTATTATGGTTTTCCATCTATAGTGGACCTATATCGACACTAATATGAAACATGTAAACCTACATTGAATAACGTACGTAAGATGTTCATATAAAGCTTGAACTTACATCATTTTCTACAGTCGTTTATATCTTTCTTTTCATCAACTACAATTAATCATGCAAGTGTTAGTTTTCTAATCACTATATTTTGTTCAAATAAATAACAGAAGGTATCTTTTAATAAGTATATGAGTAAAATCAAATAACGCGTTGACTCAAGGCGGCTTGTTTGAAATGTAATAAGAGAGAACGTGGTCTGTCATACATACGAATATTGCTCCTGCCGGTGTCAGTGATTCTGTAATTTTCGATTTGGAGTTTTGCCTCACGTTTTCTTTGATTAAGTTTAGAACACGTTTCCCCTCTATTACTTTTAGTTATATACTGTGAAATACGCAAGAGAATAAAAAGTTAATATGTAACTAACAATGAGACCCTTTTGTCAAAAAAAACTAACATGAGACCTAAACAACAACAACAACAAAGAAAAGAAGAAGAGGAATTATTACGATGGATCTTTTGTAAATATGAGGATGGTCATGGAATAAAATGCCAACGTTCATCTACCGTCAAAATAAAATAAAATTATTTAACAAAATCGGTCTAGAAACAAGATATGACAATAAATAAATAAAATCTAGATGAGAAAAGTTGAATTATTTTGTTCGAATTGGATAAGTAACCAGCTAGATTAGGACATAGACAAATTAACAACTTCGTATTTCTTTAACATATGCTTGAAAGCCGACTATCTCTTTTTTTCTTTTTGCTTAAAGAAAGCTGACTATCTTGGTGAGACGTTAACAAATTACAAAAAGTATCACCGTCATACTGGTTTGGTTATTTGTAAACTAACACGACAATATTTACCTTTGATGTTAATATTTTACATATATAGTTAATACATTTAGATTCCTTTGTTGAAATGTAGCCAAAATTTGATCCACTACGAAAGAAGACAGCTTTGGAGTAATAATGGTTACATATTGACTAGATTTGCCTCCAGAAGAGCATTTAAAGACCTCACGATAATATAACGTGGACCATTCTTTAACGTGTTAGGTACTTCCTAGGTTAAAATCGATTTTTTTCTTTTCTTAATTATGATTTTTATATTAATCTTATAATAACAATCTTCTGCATGTATATATACATATAAATATAAATTCTAATAAATTTGAGACTTTGTTTGTTTTAGATAAACTGAAAAATATTTATGTTAATTTAAATGATGAAGATGAACGGATAAATTTAAATAATGTTTAAATATTTAACTATCAAATTTTTTTGGATTAGTGTTACTTTATTTAGTTTATTTTTATTAATGTGAGATACATATATATATATATATTATTATTTTAATTGTGATATATGAATTATTAATATATTTAATAGCTTACCATAAATAAATATTTATATGGAAAATTGACATTAATGATGATATATGAGTTATTTTTATTACCATATTTAAAATCGCTGCAAAAAAAATTAAATTTTTATAAAGAAATTTTACATCTCGCAATTAATATGATGTCATGTCACTATTTTCTAAAACCATGTCATTTATTTTAATTGTCATGTCATCTTTTTATCAGCGAAATTTATTGTAGGGACGACATGTGTATAAATCACTTCGCAAATATAGTCTAGAAGTTTTGTTAAAAATCGTTTAATATGGTAGAAAAAAGTGTTGCCTCCAACGCTTGAATAGTATTTCTTAAACACAAAACCTAACCTTTTTGGAGAAGTGAAAACTCTTAACATTCATTTATAATTTTATAATGGAATTAATGATTTTTGACATGGACTAACAGAGTGATATGATCATCACTGACTAGCTTAACATAATTTGTTGGAAAAAGAGAAAAAAATAGCATTAATATATACTGTCCATAGACTTGATTATGATAGACATGAAATATTGCAATTGCATGATGGATTCATGAATCATAAGCAACATGGTTCGATATCTCTAGGTTAATAAAAAAAAAACATAGCCTTCTTGTTTAATATGATTTTTTTTAAAATGCATTCGACCCCTAAGCTACTAAACTACGTGTAATTTTGTTAATATCACTTAAAAAGAGAAGCACGTAATTTCAGAGGATATGAAAAAGAAAGAATACACGTCGATAGATCAACCAATGTCTATACTAATAAACATATGTGATATGTAAGTATTTCTTGGAAACACGTACATAATCGTTATTTGTCGTGGACAGTTTTGTCGGGCCTCAGAATGTGTCCCAATATGCAATCTATAATCAATGTGTCTTTTCAAAATAGTACGTATTTTATTACAGGTGATTAGTTCGACTGTAAATTATACAAATGTTTAATTTGTAATCAGTTGTATAATTATAATACTTATGGTTTTGAAAAAGACATTTGAGGTTTCCTTGAATTAGTTGTAATGAATATGATAATTCAAAATATGACTTCTATAAAAACTTTGAAGTTTGAGTTTGCACCATTAAGAGAAGAAAGAAAAATTGTTGTACAAACTCATGTATGTATCTTTCAAACATTACTGGGACATAGATAAACATAAGTTGTAGACTTTTCATTTCTTAAAGGCACTAAAGCCATATATAACATTACCTATCATGCCTGTTAGATACACCCTCCAGTTAACTGAAACTGTTTAAATTAGGGAATGTATCTATCATAATCATATATCACCAAAAGTATTTAGATTTGGACTTCCATTTGAGAACTAAATTTACATATATATATAAATATATATATTGTAAATCCTAAAATCTACACTAAGTATTTGATAGTATTTGATAATGATCGAGAGTTTGATCTAGAGAAGAAAAGATGATGTAGACAACGATATCTTTAGAACACAACGATGTAATCAGTTTCCGGTAGACAAAGATGGATTTTATTGATGAACAAAATCGAATACAATGAATGAAATGAGCTCGAACGTTACGAATGAGATCGACAAGAGAAAATACCTAAAGCTAGGTCAAAACAAGGTCGAAGTATGGGTGTAGCTCTCTCTAGGGTTTTCAACGTGTCCTTCTATGTATCTCTCGATCTCTTCTTATAGCGGATTGACTACGCGATCTTCGGGCCTTCTATTTCTTCGAACACTCCGCGTTACGCTGCCCAGACCGATGCTGGTCCATTTAGCTTATGGACCAAAATTGGGTAAAATATATATGTGTGTGTGTATAGTTGAGACTACCAAACTTTTTAAAATGTTTTGTTAAAATCATAAAACGAGAAGGAGAGCATCAAACTTGATGGAACAAAACAATAACTAACGGTATGACTAGTTTCCCTGCTACCACCCGCAAACGCAGCTTTTGCGGTTGGTAGCGGTTGTTGGCGTTTTGCAACAATCACTCAAACCGCTCTAAATTCCTTCAAACTGCTCTAAACTTCATAAATTCAAAAGTTGGTTCCAACTAACGTTTACGGTTGCGGGAAGATAATTTTTTTTCTTTAAAAAAAACAATATAAATACAAAAATACAAATACAAATTTTAAATTGGAATTATAAAAATACTAAAATATATCTATTATATTTTAATTAATATTTTAAAATTTTAAAATAAAAATATTTCTATAATTTTAAAAAATTTAAAACTAAACTTTCTAAATATAATTTTTATATTTATTATAATATTATGAATTTTGATATTTTATAATTATATAAAATGTAAATATTGTTAATTTATTATTTAACCGCTGCTGCATTTGATAGTTAACCAGTCACAAGTATCTCGAAAATGCACCAATTTCAAACCGCAGAACAAGTCGTACAAATCTCTTAAAACCGTTAGAAACCACAACCACCCGTATCCGCAAACCCCCGCAACCGTAACCGATGCGTTTGAACCAGTCAGATCCTAATATCGAACCGCGGTTGGTGGTATTAGACTATTAGTTATAGAAGATAATTAATATGATCCTGATAAAATAATTATCAAACATAAGTGTCATTTTGACTGATATGATGAAACTACTACTAACACAAATGTAAAACAACTAAATTAGTTCACAACTCCTTTTATCGTTTTTGGATATATTTCTTTATTGATACCAATTCAGTGAGTTGTACGCAAAATCCCATGTTGACAAATTTATTCAGAAAAGGAACAATTTTGCTAAAACTAATAAAAATATATACTTCTATTACTAGAATACTCTTTCTGTTTTATGATAAGTGTCATTGTAATATTTTTTCTTGTTATACAAAAAGTGTCACTTTATAATTATAATGCAAATTATACTTACTTTTAGGTAAAAATTAATTATAAACTACATTGATTTTATAAATAATTTTATTTATCTCAAATAATTTTGGTCAAAAAAATGTAATTAATAACAATTTAAATACATTTCAATCACTTTTTTAGTTTGTGTGAAATTTTTTAAAGTGACACTTATTAAAAAACGGAGGGAATAGATATTTATGCGACAATTTTTTTTTTAATAATTCATTATAACCACAAAAATGTATCACCGAAGAAGTTGGGAATTTAGTCATCTATTAATACTAATTTATAAGCTTTAAAATTATTACTATTCAAATTTAACATGTATTAATTTGAATTAAAAAAATTCTTAATTTTAAAATTTGGAGTACTGCTTTTCCGTCCTAATGAAAAGCGTTGAGAGTTATGGGACCAGGCGGCTTGGCTGATATACTTCTTCTACTATTTTTTTTTATCAAATGCTGATATACTTCTTTTTATGATTTTTTTTTCTATGGTTCTATGGTCACTTTGAAAAGTCATTGTTTCGAGAATTAGAACAAAAAAAAAAAGAATATTTTGGGAATTTAGGGCTCGATCTCACTTCCTCCTCTTACCGGGTCGATCCGTTAATGTCTCTTATTAACAAAAACAACCATTGATTAATTTGTTATCTAAGATTCTAAGAATATAAAGTTTTTTTTTGCCAAATAAGAATATAAAGTTTCTTCTTACATATTTTGCCGACAGTTGTAACCACCTCTACTATTACGAGAAAACACATATATGTTCAAATATCTCTTATGTGAAATCCGAAGTGTATGTACGACTTACAAGATCTGATGTTAACATAAAATATATATTCGAAACAACATACTGCTTGAACTCATATGTTCGTTGTTCAAAAAATAAATCAATGAGAACAACTTCTAAAACATATCCAATGATAAATTTCTCCTAATCGGACTTGACCAACACTACGCTTTCAACCTTAAACCCCAAGATAATGAGACATCTTCACACGGGGAAATGGCTTATTAATGTCCGCACTATGAAGTCAGGAAAAATACATACCCATGCAATATTAACGTGCCAAAACATTCCTAAACTAAATAGGAATTTGAATTGCATACCTAAACTCATAATAAATAGCTAAAACATGTTTCGTAACTGACAGACTGACACGTGTCAGTCCATTTTAAAATGTATTGATTTATTTTTTTTAATTATTATCTTTTAATTTTTTTCATTTTATTTGTTTGTAAAGTGCCACAAATAACTAAAATCATCAAATTTGCCTTATTTATAATTTCAAAATTGGAAATAAATTTTAATATATGGTGATATATAAAATAAAAATATGTTTTATCAAATAAAATAGATTAAATAATATAAATATATTATTATTATTTCATATTGAAATATTTGATACAAAAAATTTAAATAAATAGAAAACAACATAAAAACACTATTATAATTTAAAGCCTAATTTAATCTCACTAGTTCTTAAAATTTATAAAATATTTTTTATATTTTCTTAGGTTATTTTAGTTGCAAATCTTATCATGTGCTTGCGTGATATATATAATATAAATAAAATAAAAAATTTGTAATTTTTGTTTGTAGTTATCAAAACCAATGTTAATTACACTAGACATAATGTGTGCGCTTGACCCTAACCTAGCGTCGAATCAATTATTTGGTAATTATACGAGAATTAATCGGGAAATAGTTTTGTAAACTTTTTGTGTGTTATTAATATTACATACTAGTTTTGTAGCAAAATAAAAATAATGTAATATGGTCTAGTGGTTTTGTGCGATATTTTTTTTCTTGAGATGCTGCGTTCGAAACTATTTTTGGTTAACCAGCCATTCTTTTCTTTTTATTATGTAAGGGTAATATTATTAAAGATCTATACTTTAAAATCAAATTTCTAAAGAGTATTTTTAGTTATGTTGATTAAAATTTGAATGACTATATTTGTAAAGAAAATTTTATATAAATATTAATTGAGTGGTATTTCTTGTAAATATTACATATGAGTAAGATTATTTATAATTAATTCTCATGTTTTAATAAGGTAGATAACATAATTTGATAACTAAATTAATTAATATATTGTATATGATAACTATCTAAATTTCTCATAAATAATTAAATTTATTATTTAAATTTAATTAAAATCTGTTAAAAAAAATAAAATTGTACTTTTTAAATTAAAATTATAAAAAAGATAAATTTGATTATTTAAGTTATTTAAGGCATATTGACAAAAAAATAGAATTATAGGGACTAAACTACAAAAAAATTAAAAAAGTAGTCCAAATCATCATATAACCGGCTATAGATATTTTTAGCTATTTACTATGAGTTTAGGTATGCAATTCAAATTTTTATTTAATTTAGGAATATTTTGGTACGTTAATATTGTTGGATATGTATTTTCCCTGGTTTGGTAGCGCGGACAAGAATAAGCCGTTTTCCCCATCTTCGCGCCAACACAAATGTACTTCCCCAACTCCAAAAGCTACGTGGCACCATCGTCTACTTTTCAAGAATCCACAGTGGTTGGCGATAGTGAAATGTAATTCCATCCACGATTATAACCATTTGACCACACATTTTCGCTCACAAAATTCATATTTCAAATAAATAAAAATATTACTAATTACTAAAGTGGGACTAAGAAGAAGACAACGATATATAACAAATATTTACTTTTTTCTTTTTTCTTTTTGTTTTTTATCTCAGCTAGACTTTCTTTTGCCAGTAAAGTAGTCATGTCGGTAACTGTGGCCTGTGTGGAACGTCAGAAAATGCTGGGGACAACTATTATTACGTTGATTATCATAGAAGAAATAATTTTTTTTTTTGCTAAGACCGTAAATTTCATCAATGATATGAGGTTGTTCTACAATAGTACTATATATAGTAGTAAACTTTTACAAAAATTACCCTGGCAAAAAAAAAAAAGTAAAAAAACAGGCCAACAATCAACAAAAACATAACTTCATTCCAAGAACAAACTCGAGGAAGAACTAATAGAGCAGAGAATGGATCATATTGTCATATACATGGTCATAATTCATAAACAGCTGATCATAGTAAATTAGTAATAACATCATCTCAGAGACGGACCCGGACTCGATAGTCCAGTGGTACCTGCCCCTCAACCTTGGGAGGGAGGTCAGCTGTTCGATTCGCAGGCGGGGAGGCATGCCTAGGGCCCTAACCGGTACAGACGCAGGTTGGCGCCGGGCCTAGGTGGTGGGCTGGCCGAAGGCTTGTCAACACCTGGTTAAACAAAAAAAAAAAAAAAAAAAAAAAAAAAAAAAAAAAAAAAAAAATCATCCCAGAGACGGGACCCCTCCAGCTTCTTATTTCAATACTCTCGTACAAAGAAATATTTATATAGTTCTCAAAAAAATATATATATGTATCTATATAATTTAGTCAAAAAAAGAAATATTTGTATACCTTCCATACACTCCGATGTTTTTGTTTGTTTGATTTGAAAGAAACTAATCAATGTAATTCGAAATTTAAGTCATTGTTTATTCACAAGATTTGGTTCCTAGACGTCACGATTTGGTTCTCTCTAATCCTTTTTCTGTTAATTATTTTATAACCTTTATTTGTTTTTGTGTAAAATGGCCATTGCTTTTATTATTATCATAGCATTATCTATTCAATTAATTTAGAATCTTATTTCTATCTAAGGTGCAAAAGTCTATGTTGGATCAATTCTAGATTATTAATATGTCTTATTTGATATATTACTTTAATCAATCAAAAATCTAATCTATTAAATCAAACATGATATTCTGAAATATATTCTCCTAAATCTCCTCTTTTAAATTAAAAATTGTCAAAAAATTATTATTGTTTTAATTGTTAAACTCTATAAATATAGTTTACATTTTATTATCCTATAGACATCCAAAAACAATTAATGAAAATAGTTAACATATGTTAATTTATTCTGCATAATAAACTATTTAGTGAGTGTGACAATAAAACAAAGTATTTTATTAAACTAAAATTAGTAACATAATATATATTTTTCAAAAATAAATGTAGAGTCGAATCCCATATTATTGATACACTAAATATGAATCTTTGCTACTCCCAAGTTAACAGTTGTGATTATAGTACTTTAGATTCAATACAGAGGACCAGTCTACACTTTACTCTTATAAGTTTCAATGTCAAGCTAAGAAGAAAATGATTTTCAATTCAATTGGTGACGCGGAAAACAAGTAAACTAGAGTTTGATTCAATTTAACAAGAAGCTAGCCTAGGGTATTTCATTGGGTGTTGAGCGAGAGCCAAACAATTATTCAAACGCGATGCAGTGCTTTCTAGAACTCGGATCACTCAGCTGGAACACCCCACTGTCGTGG
>NC_027752.1:10981658-10982433 GCF_000695525.1 Brassica oleracea var. oleracea
AAAGTGTGGGAACTCGCTTATTCTCAGCAACCATACTCTTACCACAAATCTCTGAACCATACAAGCAATAGATTAGGACCACACACACTTACTGGGAACCCCTGATCGCTGTTCACAGATCGGCTCCTTACTCTACATCTTGACCTGAAAAAGCGACACTTTCGAGACCAAACTCCATTTGTTCAATTAGAATTTTCGTGAGCTTCTTGTCATAGGCGCTACTCAGGGTGGACGGTCTAGGTATGGAACATGCTTTTTTTTTTTTTAATGGTGGAGCTAAGAGTGTTTAGGGGTTATCGGTTTCTTAGAGGATGCAGGATATCGCACAAAACGGCAAGAGAGAACGGATCCATTGATGACCACAGCCTCTACTCGTTTTTGCTTTCTCTCGAACGGCTGCTCTTTGTTCTGGAACAGTCATCAGACTGCTCTGTTCGCCCCCTTCTATGTTCTCTGAAAATTACCCTAAACTCTTTCTTGACTTTCCCAGTGGCTCGTGTTCCCTTGAATTCATCTTCTTCTCCATCGTAAAATGCTAAAAATGAAAGGTAAAATAATTTTTTTTTTTTCTGAATGAATAGCATGAAAATAGATGTTGCGGTGACGAAGAAGGAGGTAACATGTGATGTTAAGGAGGCCACTGGTGGGTCTGATTCACATCATTCTGCTCTGCTTGCATGATTGATTGGTCATGGAGCAGTTGTTTCCTTGATCTGCTTGTTCTCCCTTCTAATTGAATTTCTGCAGCAGTAACGAGTAAGAGGCTGCGTCGATC
>NC_027752.1:10982540-10983449 GCF_000695525.1 Brassica oleracea var. oleracea
TGATTACCACAATAAGTTTGACTGGACTGACTCGATCCTAGGGACTGACTCAATAAAAACATGGAAATCGTACAGAGTTTCTCCCCCAGACTTACTTCACACCATCCCTGGCTGTGAAAATAAATCCTAGGGATTGACTCAATAAAAACACACCAAACAGAAACAAATAGCAAGGAAATAAATAGTTTTGATGGATAAAACAAGGGAATTGGAATCGTCCGTTCGGACTCAGTCTGAATCACCACTGCTGGAGTGGCCGGTTGTTCTCCTGTTCCTCGGAAGTCTCTCTTCTCCAGTTGAAGTGCCCTCTGGTCCTTTGCCTGGGCGCCTTGTTCCCTGCGTCGTCTGCTCATCCTGACTTCCGATGCAGCCTCCAGTGAGTGCTCTGAGGATCCTCTTCATGAGGCTGTTGTTTTTCTTCTGAGAGTCCACCATCCAACGTCGGTAGGCGTGATCATCAGTAACATCCGTGAGGTCCTCCAGGTCATAAGCACCCTCAGCAGGTGGAGCCATATCCTCCACATCATCCCTGGCCGCATTTGGTTCTGGAACTGGCGCACGTGGGTCGTCGCACAAGTGTTCTGCGTCTGGCAGGAACACTATATTTTCCAAGGTTGTGAAGTCTGTTAACCCAGGAAGAGCGAGCTTGCAGTAGAGAGTGTTCCCGTCCTTGTCTGCGAACTTGTATGTGCTCTCGTCGCGCAGGATGTGGCATGTGATCAATTAAGCGGTATCGATGTGCTCAAGCTTAGGAACAACCGTGTAGGAATCCAGGTTGATGTCGAAGTGTTTGAACAAGGGCGTGAGAATACTGCCGCATCGGTCTTTCTTGTCTTCTGTTCGGAGCAAGGCATCCTTGCGCTCAGTGAGCATCCAGATGAGAAGGAATCCAGGGTTAGTCTTCACAGC
>NC_027752.1:10983739-10984917 GCF_000695525.1 Brassica oleracea var. oleracea
ATCTTGTGGGCAAGATTTCTGCTGCGAGAAGCCTGTTGTACCTCGCTGCGGATTCCTTGTCCCACCCCTCACAATTGTAGTCAAGGAGTAGTGGGTCATTGATGTTAATCGGTTGACCCTCAGCTTTGTTCGGCCATGGATAGGTGGATGGAACATTCGCGGAACGAGAAGGCGTGGCTGCTCTGCGAGAGGCTTTGAGTGCTTTCGGAATCCTTTTTTTTGGAGGCATCTGCAAAACGAAATCAATTTCCAAATTAGCACTGCTCAATGGTTGTTCTAGAAACGATGTGACATTCCAATCTCGAAAATTTTGCCCAAGTCCATCAATTTCCGAACAACCTTCGAGTTCTAGGATTAGCTCCTAGCCCTATCAGAACCGCTTATACTCTAGCTCCACAGGTAGGTGACATGCCTTGCCATAGACCAGATGATAGAGAGTGGTCCCTAATGGGGTTTTATAGGCTGTTCTAGCTACAATCTAAGATCAAATCTTGAAACAAAAGGGATGAGAGAATCCAATGGGACACTTTCAATTCGCGGATTGGATGCGCGAAGGGGAAGAGTGTCTGAGCGGTTACCTTGTGTTGATTGACAATTTCTTGGAACACTCTGTTGATGAAGTGAGTTCCACCATCGCTGATAACCACTCTAGGTACTCCAAATCTTGGAAATATGATGGAGGTGAACATCTTGGTTACAACTCGTGCGTCGTTGGTTGGACTAGCAATCGCTTCTACCCACTTGGAGACATAGTCGACTGCAACCAGGATGTACTCGTTCTTGTGAGAAGGTGGGAAAGGTCCCATAAAATCTATTCCCCAACAGTCGAACACCTCAACTTCCAATATGTAATTCTGAGGCATATCATTCCTTTTGCTGATACTGCCCATTCGCTGGCATGCATTGCATCTGGATATGAAGGTGTGAGCATCTCTGAACATTGTTGGCCACCAGAATCCCGCTTGGAGAATTTTGGAGACTGTTTTGAATGTGGTGAAGTGTCCAGCGTAGGAGGACTTGTGGCAGTGGTGTAGGATCCCTGGAATTTCAGCCTCTGGAACGCATCGTCTGAAGATCCCATCCTTGCATTGTCGGTATAGGTAAGGCTCATCCCAAAAGTAGTGCCTTGCCTCTCTTAAGAATTTTCTCTTCTCGTTCCCTGTGAACTTCTGAGGCTC
>NC_027752.1:10987852-10988757 GCF_000695525.1 Brassica oleracea var. oleracea
CTTTTGGGTGCGGTCAGTCTCTCGGTTGCTGTCAGCTGAGCTTGAGGCCATGTTCTCAATCAGCGCGAAAGCGCCTTGAGTGGATTGGGTCATGAAATCTCCATTACTGGCTGAGCTTAAAGCATTCCTGTACTCCCAACCTACTCCATCGTAGAACACTCCGAGTAGATAATCTTCTTCAAAACCGTGATGTGGGCACTCCCTGCGGTAGACGTTGAATCGCTCCCAAGCGTCGCAGAACGGCTCATCTACCAGCTGTTTAAAGGTGGCGATCTTCTGTCTCAGAGCTGCTGTCTTTGACTTCGTGTAGAAATGGCTCAAGAAAGCGGATCTGACTTGTTCCCATGTGGTGAGCGATCCAGTGGGTAGGGAATCTAGCCAGCGAGCAGCCTTCCCATCGAGAGAGAAAGGGAACAGGGTACACTTGATGTAATCTGGTGGTACTTCATTCACCTTAGTGAACCCACACATCTTCTCAAAGTTTTCAATGTGGTCCATCGGAATTTCTGCAGGAAGTCCGTTGAAGATCTTCCTCTGCACCAGACCTATCAAGGCGGGCTTGATCTCAAAGTCTTGTCTAGTGCAAGGTGGAGGGTTGATGACGGATCGCGTAGGAGGTAGATTACGCAAGAGATTCCTTTGGCCAATCTGATCAGCTTCCTCCGGTGCATTCCGTTGATTTGCAGCGTTCGCTTGGATAGTTTGTTGCATCTGCTGCATCTGTTGTTGCATGAGTGCAAACGCAGCAGTAAGATCATCCTGATGATCGCCCATGTTGGTGCTTGTAGGTCTAGGCAGTTGACGGTTCTGACGTTCTAATCTCGCTAGTTCTTCGTTGGTGAGCTGATGCAATGGTCCTTGTGCGTTGCTCCGAGTATGTCTACTGGTCATGCACCTGGATCATT
>NC_027752.1:10989283-11018819 GCF_000695525.1 Brassica oleracea var. oleracea
ATAGTATGAATGAAGAATAATCAAGAATAGCTTATCTATGTTTAGCTCATATTTCAACACCCTAAAACCCTAGGCGAGCTAGATCACTACTCGATCATGATGCAAGCAATCAAAGACATAGATTCTGAATGAAACTGCATAATAATAAGAGTAGTAAACAAAGGGTTCAGATGGTCTTCTCTATGCGAGAATGGATTCTTCTCCCTTACAAGTTGCAGATCGCAAAAGCTAATAGTTCTCTTGTAAAAATAGCGTAAGTAATAAAATATGATAGATGGTATCTTTATATGGAGGCGCCAATAGGTAGAAAAGATATTAGGGCAACATGGCTTTAATTCCCGAAATAGGAACTTCCTTATTTGTCAGGAACAACCTCGGGATCACTCCGTCTGCTTGCTCCGCTTGAGAACAGTCTCGGGACTGTTTGCCTTGAGTGATCTTCGCAGGAATGCTCCAAAAGGACAGCTTCTCTTCAAGCACCCTCTCTTCACTCTTCAACCACCTCTAGACCTGTAAAAGATCAAAAAGGACTAGACTGACACGGATTAAGGACTCGAATCAATACGAAAACACCTATACAATGATGTGAAAACACCATATATCAATTATCAATATACAAACCCTAACATTTGCAATAATCTTTCGTCGATTTTGAAAATTAAAAAAACATATAAAACGCGGGAGATATCCTAGTACTAAATTAATTCATGAAATAATGGCAATGGATTAAGTAGCTAGAGTTCATCAAATAAAAAATTCACATTATGACAAATGTAGATGTCACTTTTTTCCAGGAGAGTTCTAAAAATACTATAATGCGAAAAAAAATTGAAGAAAGTAGTTAACAGGGTATTTTCCAGTGTAACATCTTTTGAAAGTATTTGTATTGTTCATATATACATACATATATTGTATAAGATACACTCTCATTTTTTGTTTAGTCTGAAACAAATTAGCAGTTGGGTTTGAATGAAACAGAATGGATGTAATTCAAAGCTCTAGTCATTGTTCATTCACAAGATATGATCTCTAGACATCATGATTTGGTTCTCCCTAATCTCATTTACTTTGTTAATTATTTTATAACTTTTGTTTTTTGTAGAATGGCCATTCCTTTTTTTATATTCATAGTGTTGTATCAAATTAATTCACAGTACGTAATGGCAAATGAACAAACTAGCTAGAGTTCATGAAATAAAAAAAAATCACATTATGAGAAATATAGATGTCATTGTTTCCAGGAGAGTCCTAAAAATACAAGAATGCCAAAACAAAAATATTGAAGAAAGTTGTTAAGAGGGTCTTTTCCAGTGTAAGATCTTTTGGATCCACTCTAATTGGTATTGATTAATATCTATTATCATAAGTGAACAATATAATAATGTAGACAGTGTAAGATCTTTTGGAACCACTCTAATTGGTATTGATTAATATCTATTATCATAAGTGAACAATGTAATAATGTAGATTAGGTAGTAGTGTAGAACGGAGACTTTTCGATCCACTTGAACCAATATTCTATAAAATGTACTAATATAATTTTTGTTTAACAACTTGTCTCTCTCTTCCTTCAATCATATAAATCTGTTAGGTCTCCTAACATTAGTCTTTGTTCGATCAAGAATATCTTCAATATAATGCTATATTACATGTCATTAAGCTATTATTATGGCAGTGAATCAATTATTCAGAGCTACGTCTATTGATTATTCACATCCATTTAATTTTTTTTTTCAGTAGGCGATGTGAATACAATTCTTATCGAGTACGTTCAGCAATTTATGAGAAAGGTATAATTGACATGGGACGAAATCTGACTTCTAATGTTCACCACATATTATTCTCATCGTCCTCTTTATCTTAAACCTCTTGAAATTTTTTTACTCCGACTTTAAAAATAATTACATATATATAAATATCTATAAAAGAATTTAACAAAAAAAATATCTATAAAATTAAAATTAACGTATAGGACGGCCTTTTGTTTGCTTTACAACACACTTTTAATTTCTTTACCCTACTATATTGTTTTAAAGGCTTTTGCACTCTCATATTAGCTGATCCACTCCACCAATCATATCAAAACGAGTAAGGGCATGTGCAATATACAGACTCAGCTTAATTACAAAATCAAATCTTGTCTCAAAAGTCGCAATCTATTGCATGTAAAAGATTGGAAATACAAAAGAGAAAAGATTGATATGTACGATTGTTACATTATTAACGTGGACAGGAGCATGAAACTTCTTGATGATTTATGATGATGAACAATAGAAAAGCAAAAATAAATATGTTGGGACACTGAAAAAAAGCATCTGGTCTTGGGATATGGAACATACATACTCTCACCCCTACTCTCTCTATCCATCGCCGATGCCATCTCTATTGACTGTTTTGGTCGACCAAAGTATACAGTAGTAGTGTCCCTGATACCTTTTATCTGGTTACGAGACCATAATTAACCCGGAGTTTTAGAACGGGTTCTTAACAGAAGTTAAGAAACTGTTTCTTAACTTTTAACTAAAAAAGCTAAAAACTGGTTCTTAAATAAGGACTTTAAGAACCGGTTCTTAGTTTTTTTAGTTAAAAAGTTAAGAAACAGTTTCTTAACTTCCGCCAAAAACCTCACTCTAAGAACTCCGGGTTAATCGTGCTCTGAGATTCCTTAATTCATTTGCTACTTTATTTATTAGATAGAACCTTTAACACCCAAGTATTTTTAGCAAAAAAAAAAAACATCTGAGATACAAACACATTCGTATTTCGTATAAATCCCACATACAAAGGAAAAGTTTGTAACAAATATATTTTGGGATTTGATAAATAGCATTAATAAGATCATACACTTCAAATCTATCATTAATATGGAAAATAAGGAAATATATATAGAGAGATTGCGAGATTACATCTTTGTTGTGTATATAATCCATACATCTCTGTTGCTTTGGGCGAGACCGTGAGAGTAGTACTCCTAAGGATCTGAATAAGTGATCAAGTGTGTTTGTAATCTAGAGAAACAATCCATTTGAGTGATGCCGCCTCCAAATATCTCCCACTAATCACCTCCTTCCTCCGCGTTGTCCTGCTCTTCGACCTGGGTTTCTTGAAAACTGGATCTGCAAATTTTTGGAGTCCTGTTCATTTTCATCCATTCTATAGCCTGTCAAATGCATAGTAGCATAGCATCAGTTAAGTTCGAGTTTGAGTGTCTTTCTTCAGAAAAACAAAAAGAGGAATATGTTGATGAAGATAAAGTATATAACAAGAAATAAAGCAAAACATGTTGGACCTAATATTTACCAAATTGGGAAGCAGGGAGAATCTTAGTTTACCTTGCAGGGCAGTACGAGCAGTTGCTGCACAAGCAGGATTTTCAAAATCAACAAAACATAGAACAACAGGATTTCCATTCCTCTGCATTAAGAAAAACTTAACTTAGTCAAAAGTAACAAAATTTGTTCGAAGTTGCAACAATGCTTCAAGTTGGAAACAAGTTAATCTTACTTGCTTTGTATCTTTGGTCACAAGTCTCACTTCTTTATATCCCAGAAAAGGCCGAAATATATCTAAGACCATATGGTTAAGGACACTAACCAGCACAAAACATTCTTAAGAAGTTTTGAAAATGAACCATAACAAAAAAGGATACGAGATACTTCCCTCCTAGAGCAATTAGAAGGAAGTCCTTCGACAAAGAGAGTGTTGGATGCATCTGGAGGTAGACGAAGCAGTTCTCTTCCAGGCCTACCAACAACTAAATCTTGTTGACCAAAACCCAAATCTCGACCATTAGGCCCAAAATCTGGAGGCATAAGAACTCCACCACGCCCAGGCATAAGCTCACCTCCTCGTCTTCCCATGCCAGCAACATGAAAGCGACCAGCTTCTTCAGATGGCATAGAAGACGTTTGCTACAGAAGAGTGAAGACTTTTTCAATTCACTGAACGAAATAAACGAAGAAGAGACAACACATAAAAGTACATAAGTGAATAATAATACCGCACTCTGAAGGTAGCGATCATAAGCTGACCCAATAGTCCTCGTATCTCTTACTGAATGAGGGATACCTCTATCCTCATCTCGTGACACGTAATCATGGTCTGAAATAAGACAAGGCGTAATATTTACATGTAAAATGTATTGTGGACATGAATCAGCAACTACCAAGCAGTGATTTTGATAGAACATCTTTAACTTAAGCGTCAATGTAACAGGACACATACACAGAACCATTCCATCACATTATAACGAACGGAACCTAAACTCAATTATAGGGCAAAGGAGCAATCTTTAAGACATATAACAGGTGTTCAATTGTCTTTATGACAAGCCGCACAACAATGCCCAATACAATGAAACATTTGAATCTCCACAAGTATAGAAACAGCTTCTCTAGGTCTAAATCGTCCGATCACAAAAAAAAAAAAAAAAAAAGGATGGAGAATTTAGCTTTTTACCGAAGTCAGAACGGTGACGTTTCAGAGGACCACCGTGAGGGATCGGCGACATCGGAGGAGGCTGATGATGTCTCTGCTGCTGGTTCCAGTACCCACCATCTGCCATTGACGGCGACTGAAAGGAACAATAATTTCTAATTTTTGCTCGATTTCAGTTTCAGTTTCTGCTTTTAGATAACCGAATGATCCGAATTTCTGTTACCCGACCCGGTTTATTCTGACACTTATTTAACGGGCCTATAGACTCATATACCTATCGGCCCACTTGATGAAAAGCTACTTGGAACTTGAAAGTGCTTTGGTCTGCCTTTTTAGATTTTGTTAATCTCGTCCTCCGCGAGTAATTTTGTCCACTCCTAAATTTTCCATTTATAGGTTTGACTAGGTTCTCTAATAATTAGATGGTGATTATTTGAAACTCTACATCGTATAATATTGAAGGACGATTCTCTAGGATAGTTTTTTTTTTAAATTTTGTTACAAAAATAGCCCTAAAAAAATAAAATGATCAAAATAATCTTTTTTTTTTATTTTGAAAATTCTAATATTTATTTTTTATTTAAAAAATTTGAATTCATCCCCATAATTCAACTCTTTAACTTTAAACCAGTATTAGATTAGTTAATCTTAAGGGTATAAATACATATTTACCTTTCAATAAAATCTCTTTTGGACATTTTTCTTCTTGAAGATGTGAAAATAAACTAAAAAGTTTATTTAAGGAAATTTCTCAATATTTAATGTGATCTTTTCTAGAAGATTAATTAGCAGACTATTTAGTGGGATTTGTTGAGTAATAAAAGATATGTTTCTGAATTTTATATTGAAATTTTTCTTGGGTTGTGATCTAAAAGAGATTCACGCAACTCTTTTCTTTTCTTTTTTTTTTTATCAAAACGCAACTCTTTTCTAGTAGACGATAGTAGCAAAGACTAATCAAGTCTTGCGAGCTGAGTTACGCACACTTACTCTGAAATGGACCCACAATCAAACTTGTTCGTTCCATTACTATACTCACCAACATGGCGTAGATTTCACTTGTGTGGATGTAATAATAAACACATCATGGATTTGGTTTTACAATATAATTGGGGTTTAGGCTGAGTCGGAGATGCTAACTCCAAGAAAGCTCGGGAAAATGTAGAACTAGCTGCAGAGCGATCTTCTAAATAAAATGCCTGCAAAGGAGGTCATATGATATCTAAGTCGAACCTCCCAAAGTCAAATTGGTAAAGCAAAGTAGCTCTTGTGAAGACTAGTCAAAACTAACTTTTGCACCATTTTATTAATAGCAAATAAAGTCTATTTCTTGTATTAATGACCAAAATTGTTCTCGGACTGGAAGCATTGAATCTTGTGAACCTCATGTTGCTTCTATAGAATCCCCAGAGTGGGCTAAGCAGTATGAGTGGGGCCTGTATTTAACCCTTATGGCCTTCCATGATGGAACTTTAAGATC
Source organism: Brassica oleracea var. oleracea (assembly GCF_000695525.1). Lineage (NCBI taxonomy): Eukaryota > Viridiplantae > Streptophyta > Magnoliopsida > Brassicales > Brassicaceae > Brassica > Brassica oleracea. The sequence continues at coordinate 10,995,201 of NC_027752.1, forward strand.
ATAGACGAGTTTTCTTCAGTCAAAACAAACATCTCCTTTTCATGTTGAAATGCATTTTGACCTTATACAACTTTCTTTCACTGGACCCGTCTATGTATTAGTAGTTTTAAAAAAATTGATGTCGAATAAGATTTGAGGAGCATGAAGCAGATGCATGGTGGTTAGACAGTCCGAATAAGGTGTAAGAGAAATTAAACGTGCGGCAATTTTCATAAGAAATCATGCCGGTACGTCACCTACTGTAAACCAGATAGGTAGCGGATCCAAACACAGACATTTCATTTTAACCCGCATGTTTTAGCTGGTCGATATTTCACCCTGTCACTACTTTGCACGCAATAGCTTCATTTTCTATTATATAATGTTATTCTTCTTCTTCTTCTTTTTTTGCAACAAGTCAATTACACATGTGAAAGTACTTGCTTTTAATCCACTGATTGTTTTTGAAAAAAAAACATAAGCAATCTAGATTTGGTATACAAACAAACCCAAAATTCATAAAGTTTATTGTACCAACAGTAACAATAATAAATGCCTCCAATTAGATTATAGTCGATGAGCACAAGTAGCTAAAGGAGGAACAAGAGTCGCTAAAGATAGTATTTAAAACTATGAAAATGCCCACCGAACACGAATACATATATCATCAAATTGTCAATTGGATTCTAACAGATGACGTCAACATCACGACATGCAGAAGTATAACCCCTCTAATTCTATGAGAGTGTCTCCTAAAAATGATGAAAAACGTATAATACATCATGTGTCTCTCTATAATACTTGTAAAACTAAGTTCAATTTGAAATAAAATCCCAATCTAACAATCAAAAAAATTTGTGAAAAGGTCCATGGAAGAAGGAGACGGGATCGTTGGAGTGGCTTGTAGGATAGAGCTAAAGTCATTGAAGAACGACGAAAAACCTTGAGGATCAGATGTTCCAACCGTAGAAAAGAAATCTGGCGATATCTGCGGTAGAGAAGCGGGCCCTGGAGACAAGATCCCAGCACGTTCGGTAGCTCGGTTTTGATGATAGTCATGTTGGTAATATTGATTCGTACTCTCTACGCCACCCACAAACCCTAGTTCATTTGAGGCATTAGCTTTCTCCATCGCAGCATACCTAGCCGCCGGAGATATCGAACCACGGGATGCATCGAACACTGCTGACGTGTCTCGTGACGCAGATGTGTAGTCTAGTGCTAAGGTTGATGGAGAAGAGGAGGATGGAATTGTGGAGGTAGAGGTTTTGCCTGTGAGACGTTGAACCAATGTCATGAAATTATTAGGGTGTGTATGGATAATCTTGGGAGATACAGTGTATATTATCACTGGACCGCGTGGAGGCAATAGTTGTGATGGTTCTCGCTCGGGTAGCTGCGGTGGTTGTGATTGCAGTGGTTGTGGCGCTAGTGGTGGCTTCTTGATGATCTTGTGAGAGTCTTTACGGATTTTCAATGGAGTTGGTCTTGGTCCCAAGATTTCTTTTGATCTTGGAGATTTATTATCCATAGAGTCTACTTTATGAGAAGAGTATATATAAAAAATATAGAGAGGTATATGCGTATATATGTGAGTGTGGTGATGTTTTTAGTAAAGAAGAACAATGAGTACGTATGTGATGATTAATGGAAAAGGGAAGGTACATGAATGCTTGTATATATATGATGTCATTTGTGTATGAAAGAGGGAGAAGAGAAAAGTCAAATGAGGAAAAGCAAAAGTTTCCTACTTAAAATGTGGTAAACTTTGGCTACTTGGTTGTTTTGTATTGATTAGTATATTTTAAAGTTCTTTCATGTCTATTTCTTACCAAGATGTGGGTTTGGTTTACCCATAGATAAAAAAAAGTTTTCCAGTCGTTAGAAAAGACTTGATTCTTATTTTACGACTTCCAGAACTAGTTGTTGCTCGTAATACACGTTTATAATAATTAGCTAAACTGAAAATAAACCTGCTAGCTAGCTGATGCTAACGTTGTTATTTTTGTTATATTTTTATATTATGATGTAAACCAAGTAAATACAAGAGCTGACTTGTGTGTTTCTTTTATTTGCAACCTAATGAACAAAAAATAAAGGGTTTGAATACGTCCAGTCTTAACTCATGAGAAAGTCAAGCAAAGAAGAGGTCATGAGTACCACAGTCAGACAGTTTGTTGCTGACTTGGCATGATTTTGCAGCTCCTCACACGGTTCTGCTCATCCAGACATGAACAAGTTTCGGTGGACCATATAACCAACACAATTTTTTCCCTTTGTCAAACTCTATTTATACAATAAAAGTATTAGATGTGGTCACTCAAAACTTTAATAATATACGTTAAAAACTAAACAGTTGTCTACAAGCTTTTTGAAATTTAAAAATGAACTTTGAGATATAGTGGTTTAATGGTTAGGTATGTCCACTTTCATAACGTTCGTCTGTTCAAGCTTTTTTTTTTTGAAAAAATTTCGTCTGTTCAAGTTCTAGTCTGTCTCTTTAATTTATAAAAACAAGTGTAACGTAATTTACCAAATTATGATTTGAGTGAGTAATAACTTATGACGTATTAACTACTAGCAAACTCGCTTCATAAGAAACTCATCGAAGATCCCCAAAAACAAAAGGGGTGCTTTGTCGTATTTCGTCCACAAGCCTCCAAGCGTGTCAATGTAAGTAATGAAAACGAGATGTGTATTGGTTTTGACTCATAATCACATGCATGATTAGTAATCATCGTAGAATTCCTCATGATCCAATGGTTTGACTAAAGGTTCATTAATGCTTCTACACCAGCAGATATGTTTCAATTCTCGAAAAAAACGATTTATTAAACAATTATGCAGGCTACGGAGCAAATGCTTACAAGGGATCTTCAACATGGTGCAAGTAAACTCGGCCAAGCGTGATCTTCGTAGAACGGTTCGGGTAATGCAGTTACGCGTAGATCTTTGTAAGGCAGATAGTATTGTCGGTTGTCAGATCGTCTATGTAATTTTTCTCATAATTGTAATATCATAATAAATCAGCTTTAAAAAAAATTAGTAATCATTGATTACTCTTACGACTGAAAAGAAGTTACTGTTTTAGATTTATTTGAGAGATTGATCATTTGATTGTTCTTTAAGGTTTACGTAGATTTTTAGGGGTTTAGGTAGTCTTATCCTTCTTCTAGAATCATTGTTCATTAGTATAACTATAAGTATAACACGTGAACCTTTTCTTTGCTCCGTGTTTAGATGACAAATGCATATAATCAACTCACGTGTTTAATCCTAAAACGCACTAAGTTAAACAACTAAATTAAGATAACAATGGACTTTGGTTTTCGCTTAATACGGTTTAGACTATATATGGTTGACAGATATGAAATTGATTTCATACGGATAAACTTCTGGTTCAGCTAAGACAATTTGGTCTCGGGCCTCTCGGCTCATACTGAAATTCCACTATTATGTTTTCTAAAAAAATTAGGAGAAAGTAGCTTTAATTGAATTTTTGTATAATTTCTTTTTGGGTTTTAATCAGATTACATCACTTAATAAGTCGAAAAAAAAAAAGAAAATCAAGTTGCTTTGGTGTAGTGGTATAGGAACTCCAGCTGGAGTTTCCGCTCCTGGGTTCGAGTCTTGGTCACTGCGGAATTTACATGTGGGCTGCAGCATCCGAGACCGAAGACCGTTATACGGTGAGCCACATGGTGACGCCCTGGCAGCGTCCATGCTCACTTCGGTCTCTGGTCTGGACCACCTCGGTGGGTCAGGATACTCGGTTAGCAAAAAAAAATAAGTTAGAAAAAGGCCAAGATGGTAATATCTTTTTATTGGCAAACTCCAAGATGGTAGACTGGTAGTACACTAGTACAAGATAACCAGGAAAAGAATAGCAATGTTGTTACTATACGCGGAAAAATAAGAAACAGAAGAGAAAAAGGTCCTTCGTGGTTTGGTTTTGAGTCTATTTTAGGTCAAACTCAAATCTCCAAATGACAAGGTCCATCCATCTTTAGATATTGCTGGAAAGTGACCGGACTTGCAAGTCTTCATGGATTCTTCAAAAGTTCATGTTTTAAATTATTTTTAGAAACTAGTATATACTTTCTATCCTTCAATTCAACGGTTATCAACATGTTTGTTATAACAACTAGCTTTAGATACGAGTGAACGCGTATAACTTTAAAGATCTTACGCGGATCATCTAAATATTATATGGTATAAACAATAAGAACAATATTATACACTCATGCTAATACAATAAGATATCAGAGTAGTTGGAATAGTCTTGGTTCTAGATAGTATGAACCAGTATTAGTGTTATCAATATTTCAATCTTCTTAAACTAGAAATAACTCATTAGATCAAAGCTACTTCATGTGTACTGTGATTATTATTTTCTTCAGTGTTTAAGTTGAAAATATATACAAATCCCAGCTGAAACGGAAAATAGAAATAAAAAAAATTATTTAAAACTAAAAAATCCAAACCATATCAAAAGTATTGTGGAACTAATTAATCCTTAAAATATTCTTGAAAATCTAAACAGATATTTAGTCAAGATGTGCGTAACGTAAGTGAAAAAAAAAAGTGAAATAAGAGGAATTGCGTGTAAGAATCACGGTATATTAAGTGGAGAATTCATCTTACAATAGAGGATAACATCTTTAATCTTCTCATCCCTTTCTTCGTCTACTATCGGACCACTAACGAAAACATTGGAAGGAGATGATTTTATGGAGTGAACCAAGCTGCTCCTCCGTGACAGTGTCTTTGATCTTTCCCGTTGATCGCCTTCAGCTGTCGCGTTGAAGCACATAACCAGCCGCATAAACGTTTTAATGAATCCAAACCTTCTTCCATTTGTTTTTGGTTGTGACGACATTGTTAAGAAATTGAAAATACGCGTACAGAGGGGGGGGGGGGTGATGGAGATGTAAAATAAAGAAGATTTACGTTTTCTTTTTCTCTGGTTAGTTTCCTATAGATTTGGGATAAAAATGACTATATATAAGCATAAAATAAATTACAATTTTGTTGTTTGATTTTTTTTTTTTTTTTTTTGTTTCTAACCTAAAAGAGTTAAATATTTGCTGCAAAATCACAGCGTTTTCCCTTATTTGAAATTAGCTCATTACTGTATTTTCTTTTTTTGGTCAAGTTTTTTTAATTAATGTTACGACTAAATCTGAGTATTCAAATATTGTTACCACCTTTTTGGGATATAGAATCTCCGGTAATATCGTTTTAAGATAAAAACAGAAGAATGAGATGTTGGCTAAATCGATGCTATATTTAGATTTGAATAATCTTGTAGCTTATAGTAATGTTTTGTGGTTTTGGTAAGTATAACACCGATTGCATTTTCCATATATGTATTTGTTTGAAGTATATCGGCAACAATTAAATATATCGTTGCTGTATGTCTCGCTCAGATGTAGCTATATATGGTCAAAAAGATTTAGTTAGACAATAAGTAAGGTGGGGCCAATAAATAGGGACTCAAAAGCCCAAACTTACACCGTTTCGTTAGACCATGTTTAACGGTGATCCTTAATAGGGTCCTTAACCTAATTTGGTGATTTAATTAAATGAAAACAAAATTAAATGGGGAAAGTCGATCCTTAATGAGTAGTTTTTGTGACCGATTATTAGCGTGGTTTTTAGACCACGTGTCAGCTCCACAATTTTTCTATTTTTTTTTCTTTTCTTTCTTTCTTTCGTTTTCTCACCGTTTCGTCTTCTTGTTTTTCTCCGTCAGAGGAGAGCGATCCAAACCGACGACAGACGCGAATCCATCGGTCCACTCGACCTCTCCTCCATCTTCTTGGTGAGAAGAACGATCGGTGCACACCACGGACGACGACGCTCTTGATCCTCACCATCGTGTTCTCTCGTCTTCTCCGTCACGAGTGTATCGAAACCCACCACAGACGAAGACTCTCTCGTTCCTCACCGCTTCTTCTCTCGTCGCGATCGTCCGAAGAAGGATCGAAATCCACCACAATCGACGACTCCGTCGGTCCTAATGGCGACTCCTCCGTCTTCTCTTGTCTCCTCCGTCAGACGAGTCTCTCGGTCCGGTTTGCGTCTCCTCCGTCATCTCTTGTCAAACCCGTTAGAAGAAGGACCGAAACCTACCACAATCGACGACTCTCTCAGTCCTCACCGCATCTCCTCCTTCGGTTCTCGTCTTCTCCGAGTGAAGAATGATGCTAACCCACCACAATCGACGGTGTCTCTAGCGTCGGTATCGATGCCTTCGGTTTGGTGATCACTTCTTCAAGGTAAAGACGATCATATTGTTTGTCCTAGTATAAAGATTTAGACTTTGCCTCTGTAATTTAGCTCTGAATTTAACCTAAGTGATTGTGTTAATTATCCATGTGATTTGAGATCTAGTTTAGTTCATTGTTTTGTTAAGTGATTGTGTTGAAAAGCTAAGTGATTGTGTTGAAAAGAGATCTAATTTAGTTCATTGTTTTGTTAATTATCCATGTGATTTGAGCTCGCGACTGAAGGTCCTCCTACTGAAGTCACAACCTTAAGGAGTTCATCGAGAAGCAAACACCACTTGACACTGTCGATGAGGTTAGTCGGCAAAACTCGATTAATTTTTCTTGCTTTCGTTGTGGATAGTTGGTAAGTTATTGAATGCGAGTGATGAATGGTTGTTAGAGTTAGTGAATGCTTGTTTTAGTTGTTAGAGTTAGTGAATGCTTGTGATGAATGCTTGGTGTAGTGTATCATTAGGATGTGGTTAGGTAATAAATATGTAGTTACATTCTACTTAGCTCAACTCTACCCAAATCAAAGAGTAAATACAATTACTCTTCCCTATCTAACAATATCTTCTGCTCTTTTCGTCTATAAAACCGGATCTTGTTCTCTTTCTTTTCATCTTCCAACGAAATCTCATTTCATCTTCTATCTCTTTTCTTCTTCTTTCTCTCTGCTCTTCCGTATTTACATATGGATTCTTCTAATTTTGTTGACCTTCTCAACAATCAAGAAAAAAAATTCATTCATCAACCCTTTCCTTATGAGAGCTTTTCACATGGTGGGGAAATCGGATCATCACAACTCCCTGTGTTCAGTACGCAATGTACAGAAACGTCAAGCTTCTGTGAAGACTCACCTACACAGCGCAAAGAAAGAAAGAAATGGAGTCCCTCGGATGATCTGGTGCTCATTAGCGCGTGGTTAAACACCAGCAAGGATCTTGTCGTAGGAAATGAGCAGAAAGCAGGTGCTTTCTGGAAACGCATTGCAGCTTACTATGCAGCAAGCCCAAAGGTGGAAAGAGGTGATCAACGAGAAGCCATTCAGTGTAAGCAAAGGTGGCAGAAGATGAATGATCTTGTTTGCAAGTTCTGTGGTTCCTATGCAGCTGCAACAAGACATAAAACAAGTGGTCAGAGTGAGAGTGATGTTGTTAAACTAGCATACGAGATCTTCTTTAATGATCACAAGATTAAGTTTAACCTTCACCATGCTTGGGAGGAGCTCCGCCATGACTAGAAATGGTGTTCCCTTGCTAGTACTAAGATTGGTGGAAGCGATAAGAAGAGAAAGTGTGAGGATGGAGCAGAGACATCAAGTTTTCAAGCAACTATCAATCTAGATGATCAACCAACCAAACGTTTTGATGAATATTTTGATGAATATTTTGATCAAACAATGAAGAATTTGGCCATTAATTATGGTGATCAAGAAGTCGAAAAAAAAGAAGAAAAAAACGAGTTCATATCGAAAGAAATCGTGAAGAAGGCGATCTACGTTTATGGAATGATTATTTCAGAAAACTCCGACATATCCTGATAATCTATTCCGATGACGATTTAGAATGAACAAGTCATTGTTCATGCATATTGTTGATCGACTCTCCAATGAAGTTGAATACTTTCGACAAAAGAAAGATGCTCTCGGAAGGCTTAGTCTCTCTCTACTTCAGAAGTGTACAACAGCCATTCGTGTCTTGGCCTATGGTTCTGCGGCTGATGATGTTGACGAATACCTACGACTCGGTACAATGAAAGCTCGGTTATGTGTGGAACATTTTGTGGAAGGAATAATATATTATTCGGCGATGAGTACTTAAGAAGACCAACACCGGCTGATCTGCAACGTCTACTTTATATTGGTGAGCAACGTGGCTTTCCTGGGATGAAAGGGAACATCGATGGTATGCATTGGGAGTGGAAGAATTGTCCCACCACTTGGAAAGGTCAATATTCACGTGGTTCGGGTAAACCCACAATCGTGTTTGAGGCGGTTGCTTCGTATGATTTATGGATATGGCATGCGTTTTTTGGACCTCCAGTTACCTTAAATGATATCAATGTTCTTGATCGTTCACCTGTTTTTGATGACATAATAAAAGGTCAAGCTCCGCAAGTTACTTTCTCTGTCAATGGAAGAGAGTATCATTTGGCTTACTATCTCACCGGTGGTATTTATCCGAAATGGGAAACTTTTATCCAATCTATTCCAATACCACAAGGTCCGAAAGCGGCTTTATTTGCTCAACATCAAGAAGCTGTCCGAAAAGATGTCGAGCGTGCTTTTGGAGTCTCGCAAGCTCGATTTGCCATTGTTAAAAATTCAGCACTTTTTTTGGGATAAAGCCAAAATTAGGAAGATTATGCGAGCATGTATCATACTCCATAATATGATTGTAGAAGACGAACGAGATGGATACACTCATTTTGATGTTTCAGAGTTCCAACAAGGAGAAGACACTGGAACTTCACATGTCGATCTCACGTATTCTACAGATATCCCTTCAAATATCGCCAATATGATGGGTGTTCGAACAAGAACTCGTGATAGACAAATGCATCAACAGCTCAAAGCTGATTTGGTTGAACATATATGGCGTAAATTTGGACTTGATGGAGACAACTACTGAGCTCGGATGTTTTTCCAAATTATTCTCGATTATTGTACTAGTCTTTATTTTTATGTTTTTTTTAAAAAAAAATCTATGTTTAAAATGTTATCTTTTAATATGTTTGAATTAATAAATAAATTTTAGCTTTAAAATTTTTAAGAACTCCTATTTAAGAAACTCTCATTGGACCGCTCCAAATGAGAGTTTCTTAACTATAGTTCTTAACCCTACTTAACTACATTTAAAGTATTAAATAATCATTAAGAAACACACTTAGAGCATGTCCATCAATAAAAACTCCTTATTGACTCTAAAGAATAAATTAGTAATAAATACAGTGATTTGATAGGTTTAGAACCTTTATTAATCTAATTTAATTTTTTTTCATCCAATGTTAAGAACCTCGTTGAGGTTCTTAAAAAAAAAATTTAATACTGGTCCAACTACTAATTCTATACTCTGTAATTATGAGCCAAAGCAAAACCTTTTAAAAAAAATACTAGTAGACTCTGTAACGAAAGATTCACGATGAAACTTTATGAACCAAGGCAAAACTTTTTTCATATAAACTGAGATACAATACTACTAGTAGACTCTTCACACTATCCCTGTGTGTTTTGACGAAAGTGTTCTATGTAACCACATCCATCAGAACAACTTAACTCAGATGTTCGTTCCTAGCCATATGATCTAAGTAACAGCTTATGAGCAATGTGGTTAGAGGGTTTACCTGGACTGGGACGTAGAAGCAACATGGTTAAGTCCTTCATCAAGCTTGTAGAGAATCTGATCCTGTAAATTAGTAACTAAGTTCCCCAAGTTCTTGAACTGTGCATCATAATCACCCTCCACTCCAGACTCAGCAGCATACTTCTCAACTCTGAACAAAACAACACACACAAAATAATTCAAAGTAAATTTAAAAATTGTAATCACCATCAAGCACAAACAAAGAAGCATGATTACATACTCTATCTCGATATGAGTAGGTTCTTTTCCACCCTCATCTACAGCATCAACAAGCTTAACAGATTGCTTACAAAGTTCATTAGTAATGGATTATAACTCACTAGAAAAAGTCTTCAATAATAGTTCCCTTATCCAACTGATTTCACCGTCCAATATGGGACAAATAGTGAATTACTACTTAAACCTCAACCCGTATTCTCCAATAGTCCCTTCTTCCTCCAATGAAGCCGACCCTAAGAAAGCCTCGGAGATAAGATCTCAATGGAGGATAATGAAGGAGACCAACGTGGTGTTTGTGAAAGCTCCAAGCAGTTGTGAGTTTTTTTCTTCTTTCATTTCTCCGATCAAAATGTGAATTAAAGGTGAATCAAGATCATCTCCAAACATCATCTCCGTTGGAGATCTCCAAAGAACCGACGACGAAGAGATAGACCATTCCACAGCACCGACGACGAACAGATAGACCAACCGACGACGAAGAAACCGGTCAATCTTCATCTCTGTGGGAGATTTACACAGAATCAACGAATTCGTTGAGAGAGAAGGGAGAAGAAAGAGTTCGACAATATCGAAGAGAGAGAGACGAAACCGAGAAAAGAAGATCAATTTTTTTTTGCCCTCTAGTGTGAAACCGACGGCCCAATGAGAAGTTGCCACCTATGGGGTTTTAACCATTTCTTAAACCCCTATATTTGGCACCGGTTCTAAGATAATTAGACATTTTTTATTTAATTTTATCTGTTTTTTACTTAAGAACCTCCACTTAAACCTTCCAATGGAGGTAGTCTTAAGGATCAAGGGATAAACATGTTATTAGAACTAATCTTTATCTCTCGGTCAAAGCAACAACAGAGTCTCCAGGTTCTAGGCTCTCTACATCGCATTCTTTGACTACCAACCCGATCAGATCCCGGTTCAACCGATTTCTCATCGGTTTAAGCATTGGTTTGGGTCGTTTTCCATGTTCTGTTTATGGGCCTTTGAGCCCTCACACTATAACGGTACTATGGTTTTGGCTTCCAAATCCCTACCATCATCCTGAATTTACTTTAAAATAAAATTGGGATTAAAAAATGCTCTAATTCTATTTTATTTTCCATTTCGTAATAGAATAAACATGAATTTATTCAATAAATAAAGTAACATTTTTTATCCTTTGTTGATTATTCTATTTTTACTTTAAAAATAAAATATGATTAGAAAAAACTTAACTCTATTATAAATTTTTTTTTTTTTTTAAATAAAAATGAAATTTTACGTCGGAAATGTTCTAAGAACTTGTCATTCAAAAATATCAAAGCTAATGCTTTTAAAATAGTCACTTTTCGAATGAATCTATTAATTATGATCAACTTTTAATCATTCAATCAATTAAACGGCAATGCAAATCTAGACGTTTGAACTCAAATTTAAGATTTGTTTATTTCAAATTATATAAATTAAAGTCAAATCATTTTCTGAGTCAAACTTAATTTACAGCTGGGATTAATAAATGCAATCCTGAAAGAATTAAGGGTTGACTTGCTATTATTGAAATTTATTAGTATTATTTTTTCACTCCATGAGTGTATCGTAAAGCCAAAGCGATATTGGGATCGGAGCTTACCATAGATCTTTTGAATGGGTAAAGCAATGTTAAGAAAATGCAGATAAAACAGAAACGCAAATCAGAAGAAATGCAGATCATGAGATTATGTAGAACAAATGAATATCTGGCCGATCAAACTAATTTACTTAATCATCATATTTAATTAAATGTTATAAATTTTTAAAATAATGAAAGTTAAATATGTAAAAAAAAATTAGTTTTAATTAAAAATAAAAATATAGGAAAAAAATAATTTTTTATTGAATAATATTGTAACATATAAATTTTCATAATTCATTGAAACATAACAAATTCAAAACATACTTTTATTTTCTTCATTTTAATGGATGTAGATATATAAAATAACCTGAAAATTTAAAAATAATAATTAAACAAAAATAAAAATACATGCATTTTCTATAATACATACTTTTTAACTATTACAAACATAATTTATAATTAAAAAATTTCATGAATAATTAATAAAATAAAAGATAGAATGAATACATGTGTCCAACTTTTTTTAATCAAAAGAAATAAATTATTTTAGAATAAAAAATAATGTTACAAAAAGCAATGCTAGAAAAAAAAGAAGCAAAATCTAAATATAACTAAGAAATTATTCGATATTTCATTTTTTACAGCTATTAAATCATTTCAAAATAACTTTAGAATTATAAATATAACCAAGAAATTAAAATACAAATTATCAAATAGAATACATGAGCTCATCAAACTAATTAATATAAAAATTATGAAATAACAAATAATTTTTGTAAAAAAATATTAATTGTTTAATTTATGTTAGTTATTGAGAACAATAAAAATAAAACAAAGTATATATATTAATTATATGATTCTTTACAAAAAAATGTTTTTTTGAAAATACAAAAAAAAGCTTAATTACATATTGCAAAAAAGAAAAAAATAGTGTTACTTTTCCGATCATATATATGTACGTAACAATCGGAGCTCCAATTTGACAGCAATTTGTTTTGGTTGGGGTAATGTCTCTTTAATTGTTTTTTTGTAAATTGTGTCTTTTAATTATTATTTAATCTGTACATGTATTGGTAATCTGCATGCAACCTAGCCCATTTTTTTCTTGTCTATGCAGATCAATAATTTTACACTATAATAGATCTGCATGCAGATTTTTTGTTATTTTATAATTTTGTTTTGTTCTGCAATTATAATGTTGAATGGCAAAAATAATGCAGTCTAATCTGTATTATAAATGGCCTGCAATTATTCTACATTTGGCCTGTTTCACATTCAAAGCCCTAGTTTAAAGTCTGCCCAATCAAACTTATATCTTCATGATGATAAAATAATCAACAGCTATAATTAATAATGATAAAATGCAATAAGAATTCAACTTCGGGAAAATAGATATAGAAAGAGAATTCAACTTCGTAGATGCGAAGGAAATGAGAGAAATAAGGGATGGTTATGTCGACACGTTGGTAGAATCACGTGTTCTCCCGTGCATGTGGCCCTTAATCTTGGCGTTAATCTATCTTACTAGCTAATGGTTTATATAATCGATGCTCTTAAGGGTCAGGTCACTAATCTACGTGCGTACAATACAACGTACTTTGATTTAAAAGAAAACTTAATAACTAGACATTAGATATATGATATAACGAAGGAAAAGTTTACTGCTAATCCAATGATCCATTTAGATCTCAACAAGCAGACAAGCTACCCGACAAGATGCTACGTAATTAGTACATTATATGTTTGTTAGTATGTTACAAGACATAATTTGAATATTAGTCAGATATACTTTACCTTATCAACTAGTATAAAATAATCACATTGTAAAGCTATCAAATGGTAATAAATAGTCTGATTTGGCACGCATTATTAAGTAGTAGTATTACAGTACTTAGCAAATGGATACACAAATGATGATAATATATATAAATGCATGTACCAACGCATTGAAGTATTGAAATGATAAGGTATAGAAGAGAGTGCAAGTGATCAAATGTTACGATGTTTTGTTTAATGAGAATTTATGACTGTCTTGCACTCCACGATGACAAGATGCAGATGCGGAGAACGTAAGTGACTATCATCATCGATCTACGTTCACACTAGTATATAATATGATCACCCATACACTATAGTATTAATAAAGAATGATTCGTAGAGAATGTAAGTTTGATTGCCAGTTGGAAAAAAATGATTGCGTTGAATAATACATTTAAATGGATAGAATTTACAAGAATATAGTTATAAGGGTTTTATTTTATTTTCTTATCATCAGTTATAACTTATTAAGGATTTATAAATGTAATATGAAAACTCATCTTAAGTTTATAGGAAAACTAATTTTGATTTTGTCCATAGGTAGTACGAAACACATATCCGAGGTTGAATCAATTATAACTTTTCACAGAAACTAATCCAATCGTTGAATAATAAAAATTTAGTGATTTACATTAGTAAACCTAACAATGGCGAAAATCGAAGGTAACTTGACGGAGAAGAAACGGAAAAGGAGATGCACACAGCTCGGCAACCGCCCACGTTTACTTCTTAACCCCTTCACACATTTATCGATGCAACTCTACTTCCCCACACACACACACACACACATGCTCTTCTTCACCTCTTCATACACACACGCCTACTCCTCTTCTTAACTATTATATATAGTTACCATATACCCTAATCAACACCAAGTGACCACTTGCCAAGACCAAAACAATGATGTTGCCGTATAACGCATACAACAGCTACCAGCACCAGTTCCCATCGCCAGAGCTCGAAATTCCCGAGAAGTGGAAGGTTCCCTACGGACACGACGAGACTGCTCCACCTTGTCCTCGCTGTGCATCTTCCAACACCAAGTTTTGTTACTACAACAACTACAGCTTGTCTCAGCCTAGATACTTCTGCAAAGGTTGCCGTCGATACTGGACCAAAGGCGGCTCTCTCCGCAACATTCCCGTCGGTGGAGGCTGTCGCAAGAGAAGCAGGAGCAGACATAACAGTCACAAAAGGTTTGGTCAGAACGAGAATCTGCAGCGAGATGGTCTTATCAACCAAGATGATGGGTCCCAGGCAAGCCATGCTGGTTCTGTTATTGATCTGGCTGCGGTTTTCGCACAGTACGTGACTAACGGGAGCCCTTCGAGTACAGATAACACTACCGGATCTGATCAAGATTCACCGGTAACAACAACAACAACCAATCATGCTTTAGATTCCTTGACTTGGGACATCTGCCAAGAAACTGATGTGAATCTTGGATTCTCTGGGACCGAGAAGATCCAAGATGGTTTTGGCCAGTTTCTCCAAGAAGATGAAGAGGAGATGTTCGAGTTCCAAGGTTTACTAGATGACAAAGAGATTCAAGAGATCTTAGATTGTTCATTCTCGGACGAGCCAGACCAGTTGATTTCCCAGGGGAGCTTCATGATCAATGGTGATCACTGGAGTTCAACAGATCTTGCAACATTCGGGATTTGACCAAGAAGATCATTCCTTTCTATTTAATCAAATATACTTCAATTAATTACATACTGAAAACGTACCAGTTACACGAAAAAGTCATTCTTATATTGTTCATTAATTTACATCACACATGAACGCTCCCACGAGATGGGATCCGTGGAGTAGAGTACTGTATATTTTTACTGAATAATGAATACAACTTACACTTTCTACATAAGTAATTTTACTGGCCATGCTCTTGAAGTTCTTCTGCCTTGCCTTCTCTCCTTTCAGCTTTTGATTTTGGAACAAACCTGTAAGTGTTAAAACTAAATCTTAATAGTTGTACTTCTGGTCCTGGTAGAGAAGAAACGAAGTTTAGTTGGTTCCGACACGCTACAGACCTGAGTCTATGGAACATAAATTGTGATATAGAACAATCAACTCGCCTGAAAATAATGTTGCGCAACCGGGTTTATAGAGCACAGTCAATGTCTTAGCTCAAGATTCTGTTCCAGGATGCCACTTTATGCTGCAACCAACGCTTTAAGAAGTACCAAATGCAGTTGGCTATCGAAGACTGGAGACATCGTAAAACGAAAGATCAAAGAAAAATGTAAGGGAATTTGAGTGTACCTTGGCTTTTGATTCGTTGGTATTGGTTGACAGCTAAGTACAAGATCAATCGCGAGGCTTAGATCTCTGCGAAAAATGCAAATATAACATGTTAGGTTTTTACTAATGTAAAAAACACTTGTCTGTAATATAAAAGCATATGGATAACGCACCTCCCAGTTACTGGTGTGTTATTGCTAGGCCGGGAATCATCAAACTGGCCGTGATAGACCAGTTCAAATGGCCTACGACCATCCTGATCCATTTTACAGGAATAGGATAGAGTTAAATAAACAAGTCACAGTTGTCATAAGAAGAATCTACTGGTATGAGCTTGAAAAGGAACTCCGAAAGATTACCTTCTTATATAAGAAAAACTCAGGGGTACAGACAGCTCCAAATTCCTTTGCAACCTCTTGTGACTTGAGGAGGTAAGAGAGAAAAAGATCAAAACATGAGTATAACCAACCAACAATGCTGAAAAAGAACAAAGAAGCAATGAACATACAAAGATTTACCTCATCATACAAGTAAGGAAACGGGTACTTGAACATTTTGGCATCTTCTGCCATGAACTCCGGCCCATCCTGCCAAAGTAACACAAAAACAACCTTGTAGAAACCTCATCCACAACAACAAGCATTGACCTTTGCACACTAGAGAAGGAGTCACACAAACCTGAGGATGGGTTACTACAGAATTCGAAGATATTGCAACAACAGCCAGACCTTTCTGCAGACAATACAAAAAATTATTCTCTAGTAAAAAAGAACACAGCTATAAAGCAAATAAAGCAAATCTTTGGCACCTTCATATAGAAATTGGAGAGCTTTACAATGTCTTTCTTCAAGTGAATCACAAAGGGGCAATGATTACAGATGAACATAACCTAACAAAAAGGTTCAAACTTTATATACATAACCTAAAAGATGAAAGATAACACACTCACCAGTAGACATGGATACAGCTCGAAATCATCTAATCTCCATACATTCCCGGTGAGCGGCTCCGGAAGCTCGAAATCCGGAGCCCTAGCTCCTAATTCGACTCCACCTGACTCAATCCTGGCGGCGCGTACCACAACGCGCCTCGGCGTTTGTGCATTGGCTCTCCGCTGTAGATAACTGAGGTTCAATCTTCTCAGTGACGAGAGTCTATGGGAAGAGATAGCGAATGCGCTTCGTGGAGGGATTAGATAAGAGGCGGTTATGGCGGTAGGAGAAGCAGCCATTGTAGTCAGTCACTCGATGTTTCTTCCCCGGAGCCACAAACCACGCGTCGGTATCTTTTTGGAGAACAATAGATAGTGGGCTGAAATACATGAGGCCCAATTCTAATAAATCAGCCCAACATGTAAAAATCTACGACAAAGTGTATCAAAATGCTGAAGTGAAAACAAATATGTTAGTGTGAAATTCCTTTTTTTTTTACATTATGTGCTCTACGCTTTGAAACATCTAATTTTCCTTAGGTATTATAGAACTTGACGCTTGTTTTGTAACAAATTCATGTCCTTTAATACTTTGTTCTTTCTGAATATATATTTTTTTTTTACAACAAAAGGCTACGAAACTAAGAAGATTCTTGGTCCGAGAGCCACCTCGGGGGAACTGAGTCAACATAAACCATAGCAGATGGTGAAGTCCTAGCACTTTGTGCCAGCTTTTCCGCCAGAGTATTTTGCGCCATTGGTATATGCTGGATAGTAAAGTTAAGAAAGAATTCCTTACATCGCAGAAACTCCTCCATGTGTGTAGTGAACGCCGGCCATTCTGTCGGTGTAGACACCATCTTCACCAATTGAGAACAGTCTGTTGCAAACACCACTTCTGAGATTTGTAGGGTCTTCATGCATTCCATCGCCCATATCAAAGCTTCACACTCAGCATGTAAAGGTGATAGACTCCTGCGAATAGACATTGCACTCATCATAGTATCAGTTGATCCATCTTTTCTGTAGACCCATCCATGCCCCGTATAAAGATCATGTTCCTTCCATGCTCCATCTATATAACACTTGTTAACTCCATGTGGAAAATGGTTCTCTGCAATATGTAGAGATTCACGATTTATAGACTCCTCTGCCTGGGCTTCAGCCCACAAAACACCTTCTATCTCCGCAATCCGAAGAATATCAAAAGGGGTTCTTATCTGATTCTTAAAAACTTTAGCGTTTCTATTCTTCCAAATATACCACAATATCCATGGGAAATAATTCAAATCCGGTTCCTTGGGTAATCGCCAGAAAAGATGGTCCATATTTGTGAAAAGTGGCGGGGTGGGGAAAACTCCTGGGCATGAGGGAATATTAGATAAAGCCCACGTTTGTAGTGCTAATGGACACTCAAACAGAACATGATTAATAGATTCTTCTTCTGCACCGCATATTTAACATTGCACATCATATTTTATCCCACGTGAATAAAGATTCTTGGTTACCGGTAGACTACCCGAATGTATCCGCCAAACAAAATGTTTCAGCTTTGGTGAACATTGAAGCTTCCAAGAATGAGCCAAAAGTGGTTTAATATCTGGTCCTAAAACTCTATCCGGAGATCCCATATCCGGAAATAATTTATCCGTTCGATAACCTGATTTAACTGTATATCGATTGTGATCCGTAAAATGCCATCTATATGAATCTGATTTTGGGTTACGGCTAATGGCTAAACTCCGTATAATATCCAGATCGTCCTGGTGAATAGATAAATATCTACGAATTGCAGTAGTTAAAGGTTTTTTTTTTTTGCTAAATAGTATTTCAAGTTCATGATAGCAAATATTTTATTTAATCATTCCGTGATACTATATTATATAATTTCTAATGATGTCAGAAGTGATGTCGGAGGTCTTTTGATCTCAAGTCAACTAGCAATAAATATGTTAAATAAGTCACCACCATGACAAAAAAAATTATATTATTTAACAGTATTATTACTATTTTTTAACATCAAGAGAAGAGTACTAGTAAATTGTAAACCTGCGAAACTCTTTAAAATAAAATCTCTCTCGTATTTGGATTTTATTGTAAGTTTTTTTTAACGTTATATGGCTATATTATTATAAATTATGATAAATGTTACTAACGATTTTACAACCGACAATTCTATTTATCTTATGAAATTTTGCATCTGATTGCACCATCATGAACCGTCCTACGAGATCCGCATATTATTTACTACGTGTTAAAGTTTTCTTTTAATCATTTTTTCTAATAATTTACATAATTTTAGTTTTGCTAAAATTTGAAACCCAAATTATGTGGTATATAAATCCTTAGTCAAAACCACCAGTGAGAAAATGTAGATTTTAGGTTTTAACTAAAGTAAATGAATGTATGATAAAAAGATTTGTTTGCTTGTTTATATATATAACATTTTATATCAATATATATTATTATTGGTGCAAACACAGGAGCGTGAAGTCACGCGCCCCCAATTATTTTCTCTCGAAACCTAGTGCTCGTCGTCTTCAAATTTCGTCTCCGTCTCGCCTCTCCGGTGCTGTTAGGCACTGCGAGAGGGCCCACGATCGATTCTCCCACATAGTCCATCTCTCTCCGTTGACGTTTCTGTTGGTGATGGGTCTCTGTTCTGCTGGTGGTCGTCTGCGAATTTTTAGCTCCGGCTTCAGTTCCATACCGAGATGGTTGTGTAGTGTATTGGCTTATCTAGCGACTAGGCCGGCACTCTGCTGCTTCTCTCCACCGGTGAACATCTCTCCTCTCCCAACATCTAGGTTACTTCGACGGGGTGGTCCCCAAACGTCGCTTCTTGCCATCTCGATCCAAGGTTTAATCGAGTGAGGCTGTGGAGATTCTTTGATTTCATGGAGCTTGGGGTCGCACCTTGCGGCTGGAGGAGGGAGTAAGACCCGGGAGGTGGTGATGTTGCACCCTTACCCTTAACCGGCTGAGTGGACAAGTGCGGTTGGGTGAGTTGCTCGCTATTAAGCACATGTTGTCCCGTCTTTTCTGGAATTAGGTTCAGATCTTACCCAGCCCGGACTTTGAGGGCGGTCCTTGAGCGGGTTCGACTCTGTTTCTCTGAGAAAGGTAATTGTTCAGGCTGTAGATTGAAACAACTTCTTGCTAGCGTCGTGTTCCTTGGGCTCTAGTCTTCGGGTCTCTCCATTCTTGTCCATTCGATTCGACCTTTCATCCGACTTTTCAAGATTGTATATGTTGTCCTGTTCGTCTCCAAGCAGAACGGTTTCAGCTTCGATTGTCATTTGATTACATGTTTTTAAACTTTTTTGCCGTGTAATCAAGCATAGAGGTTTTACAGCTTGTTTAACAACATCTTGTAACCTCAACTTTCATTTTCTAAATGATATTTACAATTTAGCAAAAAACAAATCAATATATATTATTTTTTATAACGTATCAATATATATTGTTATATGATAATATTGTTAGAATAAGACTATTATACAAAGGTTCTATATATACAAATCAATCAGTATCTTAGGGGGATGTATTCAATTTAACATTTGATGTGATTTGATTTTTAATGGGGTTTTAGATGATTTCAATAAGTTGTAGAGATTTAAGTGATTTTTGTTAAACTACTCTAGAATATCACCTAAAATTATGGGATTTGAGTTTAATTTTTTTAACTACGAAATCCTACCCAAACACCCTAAAATCACCTGAAAACTTTAAAACTCCACAACTTAAAATATTTTCAATAACAGTAGATTTCAGAGTACTTTAAGAAATGTCAAATTCAATAACAGTGGATTTTAAATGAGTTTTTAAAATTCATGTTTCAATAACAGTGGATTTATCATTTTAATACAAATCACCTGAAATTCTCGGTTGAATACATCCCCTTAGAAATGCTAGAGCCAAGACATTCTAAATAAAGATAGCAATCATTAATAAAGATGGCTACCTTTTTATGTTATAAATTAGTGAATATTCTCTCTTTTTCTATTAATAGAAGCATATTAAGACCTAATACATGTAATTAGTGCCATATGGTCGGCACTCGGGAGGACCGTAGATGCTACTGTATATTCATGTTATAACCATATACAATTCCTACCATTATATAACTTAAGTATTATTACAAAAGTGCTAGTGGCGATAAAGAAATAAGAATCATAGAGGATCAAATAATTCTTTCACTTTTTACCAAAAAAAATAATAATAATTCTTTCACATGTAAGTGCTCAAATAGGCCAATCGACGGTTTCACATGTGGCCTTATATGCATGGGACGGTCGTATGCATAGACGTTACCCCGAAAATGGTACGGACCAGGCGTTACTTTAGTATGCAAGAAGAAAACTTTTAAGAGTGGGGACTCTCTCTCCTCCCGAGTTTTCTCCTCCTTCTGCTCCGGTGGTCGCCGCCGCGTCCTCTTTGCGACCGCCGGAAGTCTCTCCTTCTCTGCTCTTCTCTCTGTTGTCTTCTGGTGTTCTCTCCCTCTGTCGTCTCTTTCTGTTTTCTGCGGCGAATTTAGGTTGCTTTGTCTTAGATCCGGTTCAGATCCGGGTTCTCTGGTGCTTCTCTAGTCGGGTTCTTGGTGGTGGCGCTGTTTGAGGACGGCGGTTGCGCTTCCTAGTCTACGGCGGCGGGGTACTCTAGGGTTTCCGTCCGGCCCATTTTTCCTGAGTTCGGCCGATCTTCTGCGAGAGTGGAGTTGCTTGTAGCGTCGAAGAGCTTTGCTGTCCATGTGCCTCGTTCCGGCGTCCTGTTGAATCGGTGGTGTGGCGGCAGCAGTTTCGCTTAGGTCTTTGTTTTCGCGAGTCAAAGACCTTTCTTCTCTAGCTCCTCCGGTGGTCTCTGGAGGAGGCGCGTGGGTTCGTCGATGGTCGGGTTGCGTCCCAATCTGTTGGCTTTCCCAGTGGTGGCGCGTGGTGGCGGTGGCGGCGCGTGGTGGCAGCGCGTGGTTTGAAAGGTGGTGCATGGTGGTAGCACGTGTCATCGGAGGTGTTTATATTGGCTCCGTTAGCGAGCTATTCCGGTGTTCCGGTGGTTTACCTTGCCCCCACCCTTGGAGTTTTCGGCGGTGTGGCCTTGCGCCTCGCTCTCTCATCCCATTTTATGTGCGGCTTTGACTCGTTCTCCTTGGTGTTGGTTGCTCCGAGTCTCCGTGCAGCAGTGGGTCACTCGGCCTGCCTCTTCTCTTGTAGGCGTATTCCCGGAGGGTGAGTTATATGCGGTCCGCTCCCTCTATATGTGGATTCGGTTCAATGGGTGTAAACGGTCACGAGGGGTCGGGTTTGAAGACGGCATTCTTCGGGTCTGCTTCTCGAACGACGGCATCGTCGCGTAGACACTCACTCTCGTGCCGTCGGGGTGCTTATGTCTAATGTTTTTGGTTGGTTCGTGCTATGATTCTTCGGGCGGTTTGTGTTGGGTTAGGTTTCGGAAGTTGCAGGATCCATAGCTTCTAGGTTTGAGGGCGCCTATCTCTCGGCTCGTGGCAACTATCTCCTCCTCTCCGACCTTCCAGCTCGCTTTGGTCTTTGCCTGATCCGCTGCTTAGCTGGTTGCTAGTCTAGTTTACCCGCTTCGGTTTCTTGTCTTTGTCGTTTCGTTGTGTTGTGTAGTTTAATTTTTACGCATTCCGCTACTCGTCATCTTTGTAATCGCTGTCAAAAATTCAAAACTTGGTATAAAATTTAACATTTTACCAAAAAAAAAATAAAAAATGGTACAGACCGTACGATGGTATGTGGAGATTAGGCCTGGGACTTATTATCCGAGATCTGGATTCGATCCGAGATCCGCTCCGGATCCGCTCCGAAAATAGGATATCCGGGGTGCCCGGATCCGAATCCGGATAGTAAAATCTTGGATCCGTGCATACCGAATCCGGATCCGGATATCTTAATTTTTAGGTCCGGATATCCGGATCCGGATCCGTATTTTTAAAATACATTAAATTTTTAAATTTTATTAATATTTATATTTGATATATTAATATTTATACATGAATTAATCTTATAATATTATATTTCAGTTTTTACAATATTATAAACATATATAAATATATTTATAAATATTTAATTTATGTATTATATTAAAAAATTAGTATTTTTTTGTTAAAAAAATTATTTTTAATTATTTTGACGGATCCGGATCCGGATCCGGATATCCGCGGATAATAGAATATCAAGACGGATATCCGAAACCCGGATATCTGGAAACCACGAATCCGGATCCAGATATTAAATCCACGGATCCGGATCCGGATCCGGATCCGGATACCCTAAATTTTCTGGATATCCGGATCCGTCCCAGGGCTATCTTACCATAGATGAAAGTTATATGTCCGAAAAAAGCAGAAATATAATATATGTGCCCCTTCCCTCATTGGTGAAACTACTCTTGATTGCTAAAAATCCCACACCTTAGAACTTAAATCAAAGAATTCATTTTATTAGACACTTAAATTTAATCTCTTATATTAATTAAGAAGCATTGCAATACTTTTTTTGTACTCACATGTCATCACTATGATGATTCTTAGAATATTTAGAGAAATATGTTGGTCCATCTAAACATATAATAAGTTTTTTTATTAAACTAACAATAAATTCATTATTAATGTTCTTCATTATTTTCTTAATAAAAATTACGAAATTGCCTAATGTGGCTAAAGTATATATTATAATTAATGATTTTGAATAATAAAATTTTGATTAAAAAAATAGTGTATCTTCTATCATATTTGTATAATTTTAAACTATTAAAATAAATTAAACAAACAAACTAATAATATAATAAAAATTAAATTTTTCTGTATATGGTATATTTTGAATTTAAAAAAAAACTATAAATTACTAAAACTATTAAAATTCTGACACTCAAATTTTATGATCCATGGTTTAAATTTTTTGTTAAGACAAGATACAAATGATTACAAAATTATAGAGGTAGAAAGTCTCATTTAAACTATATACCATATAAAATACAAAAATATTTTAATTTTAAAATTTACTTTAAACCATATTTTTGATAAATGCTTTGAAAAATATTGATAACTTAAATTATTTTTAAATATAAATTACCAAAATTATTAATCCCATATTTTGTTATCAATAATTTAAAGTTTTTGCTATAAAAGATACAAATGATAAAAAAAAACATATGAATAGAAAGCATCATTTAATAGATTAA
>NC_027752.1:11019655-11021328 GCF_000695525.1 Brassica oleracea var. oleracea
TGGGACTTATTATCCGAGATCCGGATTCGATCCGAGATCCGCTCCGGATCCGCTCCGAAAATAGGATATCCGGGGTGCCCGGATCCGAATCCGGATAGTAAAATCTTGGATCCGTGCATACCGAATCCGGATCCGGATATCTTAATTTTTAGGTCCGGATATCCGGATCCGGATCCGTATTTTTAAAATACATTAAATTTTTAAATTTTATTAATATTTATATTTGATATATTAATATTTATACATGAATTAATCTTATAATATTATATTTCAGTTTTTACAATATTATAAACATATATAAATATATTTATAAATATTTAATTTATGTATTATATTAAAAAATTAGTATTTTTTTGTTAAAAAAATTATTTTTAATTATTTTGACGGATCCGGATCCGGATATCCGCGGATAATAGAATATCGAGACGGATATCCGAAACCCGGATATCCGAAAACCACGAATCCGGATCCGGATATTAAATCCACGGATCCGACGGATCCGGATCCGGATACCCTAAATTTCCCGGATATCCGGATCCGTCCCACCCCTAGTGGAGATATTAATGTATATGGTAGGAAACCAATTTATATACTCTTAACAAGTTATTATCGCAATTCGCAAATATCTTGTCAAAAGGTTACTTTACCAACATCAAAATATTACTTTAGTTATATAAGATTTGAGGGTTAGTTCTTAAAAATTAAAATCGTAAGAACAAAAAAAAAGTTGTGGTAGTTGGTACGATATTATGAAAAACTTGTTAGGTTAAATTAAATTTTCGTTGTGACAGTTGCAATGTACTTATATCTGTAAAGTTTTTGTAACGATGGATAATTTTGACATACCAAACTATAAAATTGATTATAGGTGATTACACAGATGACAATTTTACCATTAATTTACATAATTTAACTTCTGTGAGATTTGAAATTTAACTTTTTGTTATAGAATCATTAATGAACTATTAGTTAAACTATTAGATTAAAGAGACTCCCCAATTGGTAAAAGTTTTCATGTTCTACTATTAATGGTATTACATAATCTCTAAAGTATTAATATAAGAAATGTTTGATATCGAGGGACACTTATTGGATAAGATGGTTTGTAGCAAATTAAAGCTTTATCTGATTATTTAATATATCGAAAATCATAATTTATTAAAAATATTACAAAATTATAGGAAATACATGTATAATTACATGCAATTAATTCCGTATTTAAATGATTGATGTTTTAAGTTTTTCTGTATTTGAAAGATTGACATTTTAAAGTATAACTAGACCCTGCGCGAATATGAATTTTCAGTTTTTAATTATTTATTTTATTAAATGATGTATTTGTAATATTCACTCATATTATATTCATTAAGTAAATATTTTTTTGCATCTTAAACTATCTATTTTTTTACGAATGTTTGATATCATATAAAAAATATAAAAAAAATGAGTATATAGAGTTAATTAGATAATTGTAAAAACAGAAAAAAATAATTTCGTGTGCGATGTCATATAAATAATGATCCGTCCAGTTAACAAAAATCATGATTTTTATATGTGTAATTTTTATTATTTTGACCATTTCCTTAAAACTATATTAAATTTTACATATTTTAATTAGAATATTTTTTAATATCTTTACATTTTTATTTGAAATGCAACTCAATATTTTTTAA
>NC_027752.1:11021613-11023340 GCF_000695525.1 Brassica oleracea var. oleracea
ATTAGTGCTGCATGTTTTAGGTAACATTTTAATGATACACGTTTTTTAAAATCTCTATTATTAAAATTATGCACGTAAGGATAACTCATGAGTTTTCTTGGTTGATTAAATGACATTATGTCCAAATTTATTTAAGGAAATTTCATTAAGGTAACTGAAAGAGACAAACAATAAAATAGGAAGTTTAAATTCATTTAAGCATATTTCATTAATTTAACTGAAAAGATAACTAATAAATTAGGTAGTTTTATTCGTTTTAGGATATTTTATAAATGCAGCTGAAAAAGACTAGCAAAAAAATAGAAAGTTTAATTAATAAAGTAACAACATTTTCAAATGGGTACTTCTCTTTTAATAATATAGATAAATGCATTTGTTTTCAAACTAAAGCACAAATAAAATATAAGTAGTGAAATTTTATTGGTAAAACCAAAATATAATAAACAAAAAATGTGTATAATTTTTTTTAATATGTGTGAACAGTTTTAATATATTTGTATAGTGATTCAAATGATTGGATTCATGAACGAAAAGCTGACAATCCAATGATTAAGAAATTGGGAGAAGATTCCTTTTATTTCATCCTTGCATGCCTTTATGGACCAACCAGCACATCTAAACGGAACCCTAAACCCATTTAGTTAGTACTAATAGTCTTTTTCAACGGTTAGTTTAATCGTTAGTATCCATCTTTTTATTTTATTTTTTGAAACCATGGCGATCGAGTAGTTATCTATTAATTTTTTTTTAACATCAAAATAACATTGCAAGCGGTGGAATCTTTAAATAGATGTGGTGTATGATGAACGCAGTCTTATTCTTTTTTTCTTTTTTTGGATAGATAAATTTGTAGTTCTGCATAACTATACAATGTGTTTGTTGAAAATCCACAAATCATGTAATAATTTGGTCGTTCATGGGAACCCATCTAGCTGAACTTAAACTTATTGTATAGGTTTGACTTAATTAAGAGAGCCAAATACATTCACATATGTGTGTGGTATATGACTAATGCTTGAATCCAATTAACATCAAAGGTTCAGATAACCGGATCCGTTAGAGCCGTAAACCAAAATTTAGAGGTCAAAAGTGGGTAACCATCATCATTGTCTAAAGGAATCTAAGCGAATATAGTTGATTACTGTTTTCATGCCATACCCATAAATTATATAAATATATGCATTCAAATGAGTTTTATATGGGCCGTGGTTATCTTTGCTGGTGAAGTTTACTTGTCTCTGCTTCTTACCAAAAACAATAATACTATAATGAGGACTTTTATATCCCCTATATATTATTTGAGAAGCATTACCACTTTTTTTTTAGCCACATGTCATCACTAGAATGATTCTTAGAATCATTAGAGAAATATGTTGGTCCATCTAATTATATAATAAAATTTTTATTAAACTAACAATAAATTCATCATTAATGTACTTTATTATTTCCTTAAATAAAATTTATGGAATTGCCTAATGTGGCTAAAGTATATATATGACAATTACTGATTTTGAATAATAAAGATTTGATAAAAAATAGTGTATCTTCTATCATATTTGTTTAATTTTAAACTATTAAATAAATTAAACAACCACAATAACCATATAATAAAAATTTAGATTTTTATGTATATGTTATATGTTATATTTTGAATTTTTACAAATGACTATAAATTACTAAAACTGTTAAAAGTCTTACATTCAAATTTTATGATCCATGGTTTAAAA
>NC_027752.1:11023819-11029297 GCF_000695525.1 Brassica oleracea var. oleracea
TCAGTAATTTAATTTTTTTTCTATAAAAGATACAAATGATCAAAAAATTATATGAGTAAAATCATCATTTAATAGACATTAATATTAAAAATATATTAAAATATATTATCTATGTTAGTACCATTTAAATTTAATAACATATCCTATCAAATATAAAAAAATATTTTTTGGATTAATAAAATTGATTTATATGTTCGCATCAATTTAATTATATATTTAATAATTACTGATTTTTAATTATTTAATATATATTTATTATTTCATAATATGTAAAAATATTTAATACATAAAATAATTTATATATATAATGTTGATCCCGCGCAAGGCGCGGATCTTAACCTAGTAAACAACTAAAGTTGAATGCCTTATAATTCTTCCTTTTATAATACAAAAGATATAACCAACTTGATAATTTAAACTTTAAAGTCAACGCGATGTTTGTACTTTGCATTTTTGTACTACTAACCCTATCCATTTATCTAGTTCTATCTCTCTCTCTATATATATATATATGTATGCTCCAGATGTCTTGATTAAATAGAGAGGAAGTAAGAAGAACGACGAAAGAGAGAGAGATATGCAATGAAGAGAAAGATATATGAGATGGAGAAGAAGAAGACAGAGCTTCAAACCGCCATAGAAGAGCTCTCTCATGTCATCATAACTAAACCTGTAGATATCACTGAAACAACACATATACCCTTGAGGCCTCTTGTCTCCTTCTGCAACTTAATCATTCAAGTTCTTGGTATCCTTTTTATCTTAGAATATTCTTCATTAATTGTTAAATATTTAGAGTTACAAAACGAATCTTGATTGTCTAGATGATTGTTCTGAGCTTTTTCTGATTGCAGATAAGATAGGACCGACAATGGCTGTTCTTAGACAAGACATCGATCAAAATATTCAGGTAACCAAAGATAATGTAACTTCATGCACGTAAAGATATGACAAGACCCTTTGTATTTATTTTAATTTCTCTCCATTTTTATGGATTGAAACTCATCAGCATCATGTGTGCGTAATTACGTATGTATGAAATTATGAATGGTGGGTCTCTAGAAGATTAATTAAATCTATGCAAAAGGACTGTTGAACTTTTATGCTGATAATAACAACCAATCGCTTCATATAAAGATATATCCAGTAATTCAATTTCAGCCTTGTAGTTTCTTATTTGGTTGCTTTCAAGAGTGCTTTAGTCTATTTTGAAATGGCTTTCTATAAAATAGATAATCTTGTTTCCCTCATTTTTTGCATTTCAATTGATTTTATATATTATTTATTGATTTGGGTGGTGTAGAGATTAGAGAAGCTTTATGAAACAGATCCTTGTGTTTACTCCAACTTGGTTGAGATTCTGAAGAAAGAAAGGAACGAGGGGACATACAAGATGGTTGCTAGTTGCAGTAGAGCCCTTCTTTGGCTCACTAGGTATTCTCGTTGATTAACTATTTTTTTTATTTCTTTTTTTTATCAACTTAAATTTATTAATTATAGTGTTAAAAGGTAATACAAATACATACATAATTCAGATGAAAAAAACAACAACAAGTAGGAGACAACAATAGATCAAGTGAAAACCTCCTCGATACACTTTTTTATTTCTTTACTCAAAAAAAAAAACTATTTTATGATCTCATCAATTATTTGTTAGAATCTCGTAACAAATAATTTTCATGCACTTCAGGATGCTTCTCTAACTCATTGCACTATAGTCTATAGACAATAATTAATTTGTCCTGTATGCATATTATTTCTCTTATTCGTTGCTAGTTTTCACTCATGTAAAAAGTTAGAAACAAATGGTCATATGATGTCCTTATGACAACATATGTACATATCATGTATGTATTTCATATTTTTGTACCCAAGTAGTCATATCAAATTTTGGAGAAAAACAGAGATGCATTTAAGAAATTCCTGAATGATTAATTTCTACGTTAATGTTAGTTAAATCGTTCCCTAAATAATACTCCCTCCGTTCTCGAAAGTAAGATTTTTTAGATTTTTTTCTTGTTCCACAAAGATAGATTTTCTATATTGTTAAGGTATTTTTTTATATTTTTGAATAACATTAATTGAGAATATTTGAATTGATTAAATTTCATTGGTGTAAAGTTATTGGAAAGTGTATAATAAAGTAAAAAATAAATTAAATTATAAACATTTATTAAATTCTTAATAAACGTGCATACTCTAAAAAATCTTACTTTCGGGAACAGAGGGAGTATAATTTTCAGTATTTAGACCAATTGTGCTTACTATTTTCTACCACATAGAACAATGGATTTTACTGCGGGTTTATTACGACTTTTGTCCAAAGAGATGTCCTCCAAAATGGAAGAACTTGTAGAAGAATGCTACATGGAGACTTTAAAACCGCATCATGGATGGATCGCGTCTGCTGCTTTCAAAGTACACAACATTATCACTTCCTTCAAGCTATATATCATACTTAACATGAGTTTTTTTTTTCAAAAATGTTAAACTATCTTTTTTTACAAAAAAGAATGTTAAACGTTCTTGAGATTATATGTTTTGATATCGTATTGAATATGTAATAATGAAGGTGTGCTTGAAGATAGTGCCTGACAATAAAACTTTTATGGACGCGATTGGTGCAAGAGACCAGAGCTATGAGACTCTTAGAGAAGACATTGATACATTAAGCTCATTGTTGACACCTATTCTCAACGAAATTTCCATTGTTCTGGTAATTACCATCAGCATAGATTATTCTTATACTAAAGCTATATTTACATTTTTAAATTTCTAGGTTGAAATATTGATATCATGCATGATGCGTCATTTTCTCTTTTCAGGAACTATACGGGTTGAACAGATTAAAATCGATGTAAAAGATGGATTCAGAAGTGATCTAATAATTAATGTTTTAGTTCAAGTTTTTTATTTTAAGAAAAAGGTCTTTATCTTTGTATGTATATATCAGTGGTATACAGTTTTTTTATTTAAATATCCGAACTAAAATGATTTTTCTTTTTTGATTAAAGGTTTTCAAATTAAAAAAAAACATAAAAGTTTACGAGATAGACTTTATAGTGGAATAAAATTTGCATGAAACAATTTTCATGAAAATTTCAGTTTCATACCTATGAAATATTAAAAGCAGAGACAAGAACCAATAATACAACAAAAACAGTAGATAGTGATAAGAGTCACCACCATAACTACAGTCTTCCATTTGAAGTCTTGATATTTTTTTTTAATTAATTTGAAGGTATTCTAGACCTATGAAAAAGTCTAATACTAATCTCTTAAGGAAAGTGCATTGTATGAATTGATCTTTTTCTGAATATTCAAATGTACTCTAGGCAAGAGATCCATATCTATGTGGCCACTTGATAGAGTATAGTAAAGTACATTTGAATCCGGGTTACTTAGGCTATGATTATAGCATGATTTAAAAGGTTTCTTAACCAAAACTAGTGGCGGGCCCCACCAAAAATTATAAAAACCGGTGATAGAAACAACAAAATAAGGATCGATCTTTATGGAATTTTTGACTGTTCGCGGGCCCCACCGATACATGGCGGTCCGCGATTGGTTCGCCTTTTAATTAATTAATTAATTAATTTTTTTTAATCAGACAAAAAGAAAAGAAAAAAAAATTTAAGAAACCCATAAGGGGTTATAGGGTTAATGATGCTATTAGAGCATGATTATCCGGGGTCCTTAGCGAGGTTCTTAGTGCGTGGGTCTCCACAAAACCCTTAAGGATCGGTTACAAAAACTACTAATTAAAAACCGATTTTAGTGAGTTTCTTACACTGTTCACGGGCCCCACTGACTCGTGGCGGCCCGCGATTGGTCTGTTTTTTAATTTATTTATTTTCTTAGAAAAAAAACCTAAGAAACCCAAATGGATTTCTTAAGGATAAACATGGCCTTAGTAACCCAAAACATGCATGCAACTATACCACTGTCACATTGTTAAATTTTGGTATTTGATAAGAAGTTTTCTATCCCTCTCATTTCTTGTCAATCTGAGAGAGTTTAAAGGTTCAGTCTCAGCTTCATCCACATTTCCTAGCACAGTGAAACGAATAGGACTCTCAAATGTATTAATTTGAGGCGGTGTTATTGAGGGATCTACAACTAAAGTTTCTTGAACCTTTGTGTTGATATAGATTGATGGAGAGAATTCCATAATATGTGTAGTAGGAGCAGACTGAGAATCTACTGATTGAGATAAACTATCGTACGTTGTTGATGATGCAAATCCTCCTATTGGAACAGAGGAGAAGAGTAGAAGTGAACCTTTTTAACTAAAATGATTTTACCTTCTTAAACTATATTGAAACAGAGGAGAAGAGATATGTATAGAAATTTTATAAAATATACGCTTTTAAAGGACGACTCGAAAATAGACATAAAAACACAGTGCAATATAGTTTGTTTATGAGATTTTTTTTTGTTTTTGGTAAATCAAAGAAGTGATATCATGGATACGATGGAAAATACATTAATCTTTTGCATCAAAATATTTTAGAATTCGAGTCTCTGAAATACGATTCATTATTAGTTATACTGATTAATTATAAAATTACATAGAATTTTAATCATAATACTATAGTCGTATATCTTAACGACTCAATTATCAGTATGATGAAAATAAAATTGTACGATGTAATTTTGTTTATAAAACATGTAAAAAAAATGTTGGTTATAGGTTGTAAGATGCAATAGTTTTCCTAATTTGTAATAGATTAAAAAAGTATGATAAAATTGAATCTGTTGTAAAAGTATGAGAAATTTGTCAGTGTATTATTAATGATTAATGGGGGTTTCTTTGTATAAGGATTACAAGATAGAGATAAATGGGAAGTATACAAATCCTAATCCATCTAGATTTAGGATAACTACAAATATAAGGAAAAGGAAATCTAGTAATATGGAAACCCTAAGTCGGCTGCCTCTCTCTCTCCTAAGTCGGCCGCCTCTCTCTTGTCTCTCTCTAGGGTTTCTCGGCCATCTCTCTTCTAGGTATGGGCCGGTTATGGACATTCATCACTTGATTTATAACACTCCTCCTTGGATGCCATAACCATACATGATTTGTAATACGCTTCACGTTGCCTCATTAAAACCTTATCAGGAAAACCTAGTGGGACAAAACCATGATGAAGGAAAAAGAGTACAACACATACTACTCCCCCTGATGTGAACTTCAGTGTAGGTTCTTTAGTCTACGCATCTGATGCGTGATCTTTCCTGGACGTGCAGGAAGGGAGTAATCAAATCGGCCAAGTTTATTACTGAACCGTAATTAGACCATTTTGATCTTTCCGGTCTTTTCTCATGTCTTCTGACATCGTGTGTACATGGTCAAGAAGTGAACCTTTGCTGTCGACCACTCTATACTTTGGTCAGACATGTAGGACTATGGTCCTCGACCAAAAACATCCTCACGGATACTCTCTTTGGCTATTAGCCGCCTATGACGATGTTAAAATG
>NC_027752.1:11029453-11031642 GCF_000695525.1 Brassica oleracea var. oleracea
GCCACACGATGGCTGATCTTTCCTTTCCACTAGCCATGACCAAAGAAGTAGGCCGGACACCTCTAGCCGGACGCCCACACAGATTTAATAGATAATATGTATCAACCAATTAACATTTCTTTAGGCTGGTTTAGTATAAAGTAAACAAAAGGAATTCAAATCTCTTTCATAAGTATATTGACTGAATTGGATTGTTCTTATACAACTCCTTTACATAATATATGCAGCTGCTTTGTTTCAGTCCATGAACAGCTTAGGAACAATGTTTTTCTTTCATCATTCAGTGATCCATATGTTGCTTACTACATCATTGTATATCAATCTAATTTCTTTCATATGACCAGACCTTTGTCAATTTCGAAATTTGTAGCAGCATCCACCACATAGGAGTTTATCTCCTTATAATCTGTTCCTTTGGTCTCTGTGAGTATCCTTGTGTAACAAGCTATGATCTAATGATGTTAGTAGGAAAACATGAACACCTTTACACCTCGTGATCATGTACCATCTCTCACGGTTTCTTTTCCCTCACAAGACCCATCTATTTCACTGATTTATCAGATGGCGTTTCTGAATATATGTATGGCCAATACGCCTATCTCTTCTATAGATACTTTAAAACCCCACGTTTATCTTTCAATCTAATCTTAATCTTTATGAGTACTCTTTCGTGGGTTCATGATCCTCTCTTATATCTTTAAACTCAAGTGCTACTCTCTTACGTATCCTTATACAAAGGTTTATGTGTCGACACTCTTTATATATATGTGGTTCCATTGTGTTCCAGACATGATCTAATTGGTTTGAGATCTTATTATCCAGGACCTTTATTACCTAGTAGCCTGGCGTCCCAAGCTACATGGTTTGGTACCTTAGATGTGTAGGTGCGCAGCTTTTTCTCAATGTCTGGTATGGTTTCTCTTATGACCTCGGATCTGTATTTGTCATTTTATGCACCTTTTCTTTTCTTTTTGACGTTCCTTTATCTTATGGAACACATTGGTCTATCTTGTATAGACTCTGTAGCAACTTGACTATGTCTCTTTCTAGGACATTAGATTCGTTTGGTGCTAAGCTGGTTATGACTTAGTCATTCTTTTCTTTTCTTTTCGGGTCAGTGTCTGGCATCTGATTAGCTAGCTTTGTATAATCTTTCTTTGGACGTCTTTAAATCATATTCTCTAGTCCGAGGATCTTGCCAAGACAATGATGGTTAATATCATTCTATTTCTCTTATCATTCTTTTACTCTTTATTATCATTCTTTACCCAGCTTATAACTTTCTCCTTTTAATGTTGGATAGACGGATTCATTGATCATGAAATCCGTGTACCTGGCCATAATCTGATCACCCATATTTGGCTCAAGGTCTCTTTAAAATTCGTGGGAGAAAGTCATACTTTTATCCAATATATATTCTCAATACTCTTTTGAGGTTCCATCTTAGACGACACATATGTATGTGGTGGTTTATTCAAAGTCTCTTAAGATGGTATATGTCTGGTTTATGATCCGTATTCAATCTGAGATGGGAATATCTATGCTCACTTATATGGCCTGATGCATCTTAACTTTATATACATGTAATTCATGATGTCCCTAAGCTTTATAGAATTTATAGTCTGAGTTATACGGCCGAACCTTTGTAGGTAATGGCCTTTGCGGCCGAGCCGTTTATAGCATGGTCATAGACCATAGTAGTACACGAATTTGTAGTATTGATCATGTGTGATCATGGATCACGGGTTTATCCTCTCTCCCCCTCATGAACATACTATAATTTTGTGATGCTTAGGACAATAAAGCCTAATGAGTTTCCATTTGTGTACATGTTACACAACGTGAGATCTTATGGGATAACTCTGTGTGCCTATTCAATATCAATCTTTGCATCAAGTTTAGACCAGGATGGCTAATCCGGTCATGCCATATAGTGTATGATTTCCGTGGGATATATCAGTATGATCACCACGGCTCTTGCCTCTTATCATACTGATCTGTAGCATAGTTTTGATCAGTAGAGTACGTAGGTATAGTCTTGACCACTATCTCATAAGGTCTTAGGTGTTTTCTTTCTTAAATCTGAAGGAACTTGTTTCCTTTTGCCCATTGTTTCTATTTGGAAACCATTTTAACTCAATGGGTCACACATTCTTTGGGTGTATATAATGCCCTTTAGGCAATGCCTT
>NC_027752.1:11031794-11045654 GCF_000695525.1 Brassica oleracea var. oleracea
CTGCCTTGGATTCATCTTGATCCATTGCCTCAGGATATCTCATCTCACTACTTTTCTTTAGCAACTTATCATTCTCAATTACTGTTAGGGAAGAGATCAGATCATTGTAGGTGGTGAAACTTCTTTCTATGTAGATATGTTTTGACAACAGATCTCCTGGATGGAATGTGGAGTATGTCTTGAATAACAAATCATCATCTGTTACCACTTCACCACATAGTCTCAGGCTGTAAACAACTTTGGACAAAGCAAAGTGATACTCGGCCACAGACTCAAAGTCTTGGAATCTGAGACTCATTCATTCATGTCTTACCTTTGGTAATAGCACCATTGTGTATCTCGATTTTAATTCTATCCAAAGGCACGAGGAATCTCAATATATAGATACTGATTTCTCAGATCCTCAGTGAGATGATGGTGCATAATTGTTATGGCTCTTAACTTTTCACTTTTAGTTGCATAATCACCCTGAATGATACTCCTACCGAGTCCTCTTGATATCAGGACAACCGAAGTGTTCATTGCCCATTCTAGATAATTTTCTCCAGAGGGTTTTAGAATGGCATAATCCAATGGCTCAAATCTCGGCATCTAAAATCATATCATCAATCAATTCATGATTTAGAATTCATGCAACCAATTCAAAATAATCAGTGTATATGATTTCATAAGTCTCTCGACCAAAACACTTTACTACTCGACCATGGTGCGAGATAAGTCGAGAATGCAAGGTCTATATGTGATGCTTAGGCCACATGGCCATTTTGATGTGATACAACGATCCTAGAGACCGGTTCATGAGATATGCAAACAAGGTCACATGACCATTCAGATATGGTGTCTCACTAGACCACAAGGCCAAGCTATGATGCATTAAGCCACATGGCTTTCTATCACATGCTGCAAGCAAGTTATCAATCAAGGGCACAAGGCCGCGAGTATGAGCAATGCATCAGAACGATTAGGCCACACGGCAGTTCGGTATGATTCTTAACAAAGCCACACGGCCACACAATTCATATTAATTAGGGTTTACCAATTTCAAGGTTGGTAATATGTGGCTAGATTTTAGGGTTTCAGAATCAAATGATCTAGCAACCTATCTTTCATGCAATATGTAAATAATTCTAAACCTTAAATCAATCATTCAAGTTTTAAGCAATATGGGATTTAAGGTTTCAAGGCCTTTAGGAATTTAAAACGAGATTTAGGGTTTTAGTTTTAAACATTCAAACAATGCCTCACGGCCAAAGTATATGCCTCACGACCAATGGGTGCAATAGGTTTAACTCTTATGCATTTAGTTAACATGTAATTTCAATCCTAAGACGGTTTGTTTCTATCAGTTCATGATTCAATCAAACAAACAAACCAATCGGCCAAGCAATGAAACAAATCATGCGGCCACTTGATTTTAGTTTCAATACAATCCTAACATTAGATTCTAAGTTCAATTGCAATCAATCAGTAGTGATCATGTTCAGATATGAATGCAACAAGGCCACACGGCCACAGGATATGATCTAGAACAATTAACCTAGAATGTATCAAGGCCATACGGCCACAACTTCAAATTCGATTTCTAGGTTTTTAGGGTTTCAGTTTAAACAAGATAAGCAATTTAGATTCAAGTTTAAAACAATCCTAATCATAGTTCTAGGCGATCAATCAAACACTCAAGTTTAAAATCAAAAATTAAAACCAATTTTCCAAATTAGGGTTTAGGGGAAATCGAAAACTTTGATCTTTGATCAAAGGGATTAGATTTGAAATTCAAAAACCTTTAAGATTATGATTTTAATTGATCAGTGGATCAATCTCGATTTAGTGTTTAGGGGATCAGACTTATTTGAGCTCCGATTTACTTTTTAGGGTTTGATCTATTATCTTATGGCTTTCATCTTAAGGATTAGATTTTAGGATTTCAATCTCTACAAACAATCCAAATTCAATTCTCATGTTCTTAGAATTAGGGTTACCTTTTTGTTTGCAGGTTGTTGAAACCGGACCACCAAGATGAACGGATTAACCTCGAGCTGCACACGGACGGACGCGAGCTGGTTGCTATCGGATCGTCGTCGGATGCGAGCGGGGCGCGTCTGCTTCCTATCGGGTTTGCGAGCGGCTGCTTCCTATCGGGTTTGCAAGCGGCTGATCGGGAATGCGAGCTGGCGGATGGGGAACGCAAGCTGGTTGTGATGCGAACAGGAAGCTGAGGTCGTCTAGGATCAGGAACACCTTAGGGCTGGAGCTGATCGGATGGTGATGAGCTGGGACGCGAGCAAGAATGGATTAGGGTTCGTCGGGTTCGGATTAGGGTTCCAAAGCAAATCGATGCGCACTGTATCGGGGCGTGAGGGCGCGTCGGTGGTCAGATCGACAAACGGTTTGCACTGAATGATTCCTTTTAGCAAGAGCTTCGATTTGATATCTTGATCATTTTCTGAGTCTTCACGGTTTGGGAGAACGACCTCTTTGAAGTTCTGAGGTAGATTCCTTTCGTTTAGGGTTTTAGGGGTTTTGTTTTAGCCTCAGGGTGTTTGAGGCTATCGTGCTGATAACGTGTTGTAAAAGTATGGGAAATTTGTCTGTGTATTATTAATGATCAATGGGGGTTCTTTTATATAAGAATTACAAGATAGAGATAAATGGAAAGTATACAAATTCTAATCCATCTAGATTTATGATAACTACAAATATAAGGAAAAGGAAATCTAGTAATATGGAAACTCTAAGTCGGCTGCTTCTCTCTCTCCTAAGTCGGCAGCCTCTCTCTTGTCTCTCTCTAGGATTTCGGCCATCTCTCTTTTAGGTATGGGCCGGTTATGGACATTGTTTATAACAGAATCAATTTTTTTAATAGTAACCTTATAGTAAGCCCATTACAATATTATTTAGCCCATATATAGATTTGGGCTTCAAAGTATTCAAGATCTCTTCCCTGGTCTCTTCCTCGCTCACCCTAGACAAAACATGTTTCTGAAGTCGTGTTCAAATCGTTAACTGTCCTTACAAGTCTTTGGATCTTTCCTCAACAAATTCCACCAAACTCTCGGTCAACGGATTTGATGCAAAGCTTTAACCTCTGGGCTGGATCAAAGTCTGCACCTTTCTGGTAATTATTCCCACTGAAACAAAATTTTGATGATCACACGCATTGATCTCCCTGAATCTGATCTGGGTAAATGCTTAATCTCCCTCATTGGCGTCCTCGATCCCTGGATTTGGTTCTGTCATGAATAAATATCCCTTCGGGTCGAGTAACAATCCCAACAAGTCATCATCATACTACGCGTACCAAAGAGGTAATAATGATTTTGATCTAGAGTCAGGTTCCGTC
Source organism: Brassica oleracea var. oleracea (assembly GCF_000695525.1). Lineage (NCBI taxonomy): Eukaryota > Viridiplantae > Streptophyta > Magnoliopsida > Brassicales > Brassicaceae > Brassica > Brassica oleracea. Next base: position 11,035,135 of record NC_027752.1, read on the forward strand.
AGAAAATCAAGAAAGCCCAAGACTTTGTTCGCCAAAATGTTCGGAACTCGCATTCACCACTTGTTCAAACTCCACCCGGTCCTCGTTTCCATCGTCCTCGTCTCCTTTGGGATCACGGTTTTGATCTTTCTATCGTCGATATACGAGAGCCAGTTTCGATCTGCGGTTGCTTACAAGAAGAACGATCTGGATAACGATGTGTATCCGTTTGCTAATCTGAAGAACCTCGTGATGGTTGCTGGGCATTCTGTTTACACGAGCAGTAACTGCGGTAAGATGGATAAAGAGGAGTCGTGGTTCTTGGAGTCTTATCAGAAGCATCCGGGTCAGGCTGCGACGTTCTTGAGTCATATAGAGGAAGGTGTTGAAGCTGCAGGTAAAGATGACGAGGCTTTGCTTCTGTTCAGTGGAGGTGAGACTCGTAAAGAAGCTGGACCTCGCAGTGAAGCTCAGAGTTATTGGGCTGTCGCTGAGTCTAAAGGATGGTTTGGTGAGTCTAATTACTTTAGATTCCGATCTTTATTACATTGTATGGTAAAATGTGGTTTGGTTTTGTGGTAATGGACAGGGAAAGATGATGTGAGGTCAAGGGCATTGACGGAAGAGCATGCAAGAGACAGCTTTGAGAATCTTCTCTTTAGTGTTTGTAGATTCAGAGAGCTCACAGGCTCTTACCCACACAACATAACAGTAAAGACTTTTTTTACTTTTAAATGTCTCACTCTCTATCCGTATTGTGATGTTAATGTATATCCTTCATGCTTTGGTGGATCAGGTAGTGAGCTATGATTTTAAGGAGGAGAGATTTGCGCATTTGCACCGTTCAGCGATGGGGTTTCCGGAATCAAGATTCAGATACATGGGAACGCCAGCTTCACTTGAGTCCAAAGAAGGCGCTCTGAAAGGGGAGGCTATGGTTAGAGCTCAGTTTCAAGAAGATCCTTACGGATGCGTTGGTTCGCTTTGGCGTAAGAAGCTGAAGCGTGACCCTTTCCACAGGACTATACCTTACCCTAATGGATGCCCTGAGATTAGAGGATTGTTCAGGTACTGTGGTTCAGCTCCTTTTCCTGGCTCTCTCCCATGGGACTCATCTGTGTCAAACCTATAACTAGACTTTGCTTAGAGGAACAGATACTTGATCAAGAGCTTGGTCTCTTTTTGTTTACTTTCATTAATGTAAAAGAGAAACTTCACCATCTTTGTATCGAGAGAGAACTTTAAACTGTATTAAAATGCTATTTACCTGGATTATATTACAAGATTTCTATCCAATAAAAGATCTCTATATTTATATAAAAACAAGCTTTTCATCCTCCATGTTCATTAATCAAAGGAAACAAGAACACAAATGATGAAAGAAAAAGAAAGTAAGGTAAAAGAGTAGTTATTACTGAAGTAACAACTGGGAGCTCTGTCTCAAAACGGTTTGTTGTTCTAATTGTTGGGTTTGGAGGAAGAAGACGATGACTTCCTGTTTTTCGCAAAGTCAACCAGGTCTTTGAAAAGGATATCCTCTGGTTTGTCATCTTTCTTTGGTGGTGTAGCAGCAGCAGCAGAAGCAGAGGCGGTTGGATTCAGAGAAAGATTCCGGGACTGTCCCACGAGATCTTCATAAGAGGAATCAGAGCCACTGCTTGTGCGTTGAGGAACACTGCTATGCTGGGAGTATTGTTGCCTCTGGCTGGTTCTAACGGACATTGGTGGTGGAAAAGCCCTGATTCCTTCAGGTTCCCATGGAGCGCGAGGTAACTGCTCAGTTTGGTCATAAACTGGTTTGGTGAACGAAGGTTGCTCAGGAGATTTGCTCCGGGGAGCTGGATCGTCGAAAACAGGAGCAGAAGCGGCTCGGTCTGATGAATGGGAAGTACTCGGAGGCTTTGAAGTCTCTGAGGTTCCTTGAGGTGTGTAGACATCGCCACTGAGGAAGTCCATAGAACCAGATTCAACATGTACTGGCCTCATTGTAGGTGGTGGTGGAGGAAGAACAGGGTTGAAACTCACTCGTGCACCCTCTCTTTTTGACCTGCAGAGATGATTTCGATGAATATTTGGAATCCAAGTCTGGAGATTCAACTGAAATGAGCAAAGGATGGTCATTAGCATTTACCTGTGAGATAGCTGAGCAAAATCATCATCTGACTCATCATCGTCTTCATGGTTGATGCTAACAAGCGGTACTGGAGTGGGAGCTGTTGCAGTAACAGAGTTTCCCTTTGCCTTATCATCATGCTGCTGAAGAACGCGCTGCAAGTTGTCGTTCAATGCCAAGCCTTGACACAGAAGCTCCTCATCTCTGAAAAATGGAAGGAGTCTCTCTCTCTCAACATTAGCAAATTCTATCAAATTTAGTAACGAACAGGAGGGTGAAGGAGAAAGCAAACGAATCCTTACGATGTAGTGTTGACCAGAGTCATTACACGTCTCTGATACGTACGGCATTGCTCTACCAAGTCAACTATAAGTTCTTCCTTTAAACCCTGTGACAATAGAAACAATAGTGAATGTTTCACATAAGATCAAACAACAGAGACACCATGTCTAATCATGTAATAATATCCTACCTCAGGATGGCTTGGATCAAGAGCCCCAAGCATGTCCGTCAAAATATCAACTGATCCCTGAGCGCTTTGAATCTCTTCCAAACTAGAAGAAAAAACAAAGATATTTTATAACAAGCTTGAGACACAGAATATGGAATGTATCTATTACAACAGGTCTAGCAAAGTAGAGAGTACCTGAGTGCAGAAGCATCATCACTTTGCAAAGAGGCCTGAATAGCAGCATCTTCATCAGACGCAGCAGCGTGAGCAATAATAGGCTGAGTCTGGGGTGGAGTAAAGAATGATACACTGCTCTCGGTTCGAGGTGGGAACTCAATTCCAGCAGACTAAAGTTTCCAAAAGGTAAAACCGGTTTATCAAAACTTTGATACAGAAGAACAGAGTTTTGTATATATATATATAAAAAAAAGCCAAGCTACACACCCTGAGTTCATTATAAGCATTGTAATACTGAGGGAATCTACCACCGCTCCCACCGAAAGCTTCTTGCCATGTATCTAATAAACTAAGTATCTTCTCCCTAACACTCAGGTCCGGCTGCATAGGTGAGTTTGGTAAATTTCCAGAGTAAGCGAATTTCATAATAGAAATGAAATATATAACAAGCTCAAAAGTGAGGTGAGAGATGGTACGTAAGACTAGAGAACCTTTTTCTTCACAATTTTGACCATATCAGGCAAAATATCACGTTCGACGATGAGCTGGTACACGCACTCTCCACAATTCTTACTCAGAGTTTCCAAAGCCTGAAACAATATCCAGTATCCCCCGAGCATCCACGAAGGGAGAAGATCAGTACAATAAACAGAACCAAAGCAGTGTAGCAAAGGAAGGGTGTGAAAAGAGGACTTACATAAAGAGCGAGAATCTGAACTTTAGAATTTTTACTTGCTAACCGTTTCTTGAGCACCTTCACTGCTTCTTTTGCTTGACTACAGAAACAAAATAGCCTCAAAAACTTAGCCTAAACTGAATCAGACAAAAAAGTAATTCAAAAGGCGTTGTTGTGAGAGTAAGAAGAACACATGAGACGATGTTACCTACCTAGGATCCATGTTGATAATGTCACAGAGCTCAATGTTGATAGCCCAATCAGGACCAATCAGCATATCATTCGTAGCCCTCTCAGCACAAGCAGCCGCGTTATTCGCCATTGCAAGATTCGGTCTGTCAGTCAAATCCTAAAAGTTTCAAGCTTCCTACAACTAACAAGTATAACAAAACACAAGTTCAAACATCATTATATAACTTCTTGATTCTAGACAGAAGAAGCCATTTTAAGGAGAAATAAAGACGCAAAGACTAATAAAGAAAACAAATAATAGCCTATAAAACAAACAAAAAACAATCCAATCAAGTGAGAGATCAAACAATAAAGAAAGTAGGAATCAAAGTCTCGGCAAGGGTTTCAGATAACATTATTTTACCTCTCTGTGGACTCAATTTAATTGAGAAGGCGATGATGATAGACCGAGCGAAGATTTTGTGCGTCTCACGATCGAGAAGACGAAGACAACTTTATGAAGAAGAAGAAGAAAAAATGTAAACCTGGTATGTGAACACGATCGGGCTTTTTGTATCAGCAGGTCATCATCATCATCGTCGTCATCAGCCGTCCATAAAATCAACTGCGTCTTCTTTGTTCTATTACTATTCTGCAAGATGCCAACTTCTATATCACTAATGCTAACGTAACGGACGGTGTCAGAAAAAATATAAAGAATGTCGATTATTCTTTCCATTTATCATTCGTATTTGTACAAAACTACCAAAGAAAATATCCACTCATTTTTGTTTGCTTGATTTCATTGTTGACTTTGCTTCTGCGAACCGCACCGTTGTACGAATAAAACGCGTTTCCAAACACACCGAAAACGAAGACGCGCGTTTGGACAAGAACAGCTACTGAACACAAATTTCTTTAAGCAAATAAAAAAAAAGGCACAATTCTCTCCATTTTAAAATTTTTGTCACAAAAATAACATGCAAAAAAAAAAAAGATCAAAATAGTCTTTTTTTTTTTTGAAAATTTTAATTTTATTTTTTTATTTTTTAAAATTTGAAATTCTATCAAGAACTCAACTATTTAACTCTAAACCTTAAGTTATTTCGGTCATTTTCTTTAAAAAAAAAACTATCCTCAGAAATTTCTCTACCAAAAGGGTTTAAAACGCTACTTTTTAGGCAGAGATGATATTATTAGTTTTAGGCTTTTAATGCATATAAAGGAAAGATAATCAAGTGGTAGACCATAAGAGAAAAAGTTAAGCTACATATACTACTGTACATGAAGGATTCAAAATTCCATAGTTGAGTTGAGAGACTAATCAGTGCACATTAAACTCTAATTACACAAATAAAACGGTATCCAAAACCATAGACAGGCTTACAAAAACAAAGCAAAATTTAGGAGTGTCATCAGAAAAGTTCTCTTCTTATAGCCGCACATTCAAAGGTTCTCTGGTATCATGTCCTCTGTTCTTGGAAGATTTATTTAGCCAAGAAGGGTCACCACTCACCATACATCGAGTTTAAACTGGTTTTAGTATCGTGAACGTACACACCAGAGGAAAGACAACATGCAGCTACTCTTTTTATCCCTGCATTTTGATCCAAACCCCATAAGTTTCCATAAACAACGCCCGATGTGGTTTATCTTATGCTGCACAAGGAATCATTCAGACAACAGTCCTATATCTTAACATTTAAATTCTTTATAATTATCATCTTTAGTGTGTTTTTTGGTATAATATAATCTACAGAGTTTCATCATTAAACTAGCCAAGATAAAGGAGTCTTAAAACTAAACAAGAACCTTTCAATTTCCATACAACCAACAACAAAAAGTCTTTTAACACTTGACATGATGAAGAGAAAATGAAAGATGAAGCCTTTTCAAACATACCTTATGATGTTACTGCTGTTGCTATTGCTACTACCACTCCTCTTTGTGCTCCCACTTCCACTAGACTCAGACAATCTATTCCACCAATCTCTGTCCTCTGTTTTAACAGACTCAACCGAGATCGAAGGTCTCGGTGAAACCTGAGAATCTTTCACAGAATCCTTCCCCTTTCTCTTCTTCTTCTTCTTGGTCGTATCTTTCTTAGATCCAAAGCTAAACGGAAACATCATTTTGAGAAGAAACCCACTATTGTTTCCACCACTGTTTCGACTCGGATCAACTCGCTTACCACTCTTCGTCTTCCTCACAACCTTACTTGTTCTCTGAGTCAACTCATCGAAGATCTTCCTGTCATTCTCATCGTGTCCCCTTGCTTCGACAATATCCTTCAAGGAAAGCTCGTAACACGACTCGGGCATCTTACTAACCATCTCCATAAGCTCCCGTTGTCCACGAGCGATAGCCTGAGCTTTTGAATCCGGAGAAAGGCTAGAGTAATCTTCCGGCCGGTGACGAGGATGACTTCTCGGTGGGCTTGTACTCCACAGGGTGGGAGAACAGACGCCGGAGTCTGAGTGATCATCGGGAAGACTTGGGAAACACAAGTGGTGACTGTTGGTTTTAGCTGAAGGATCTAACATAGCGATGTTGCAAGAACGAGAGAGACAAGATCCGTAAGTGAGTTATGTTCGGAAACAGCTAGTTGGCAGTTACAAAAAGAGAGAGATATATGTATCTTGCTTGACCCGTTCATGGGAATCTGTAGTGGTATATACGGTAATACTATATATAAGGGTTTTTATTTTATTTTTAAGTTTGATAAAGTTTAGGTCTGAACATCTTTAAAACGATTGTTGGCTTTAATTTGAATGTCACGTTGTAATTTCAGAGTGGTTAAAGTTTAGTAGTATTTAATAGGAAGAAGGTTGTTGCTGTCAGATGGGGTTTAATATGATTGGCAGATCGTCACGGGATATCAGGAAGGTTAAGGGATTGGGACTCTTGAAGGTCAAGCCCTTCTAGATAGATGATAGATCACCCTCCTCATAAAGTCTAGGATATATGATAGTTTTTCTTCTTCTTCTTTTGCTTCGTGGACTCAGAGGCCGTAACATAGACAACGGTCCATCAAGCTAGAAAACGATATATCATTAATGGAGGATCATTTAAAAAATTACAATCTTAAGTTTGTACAAATTAAAAAGAAACTCTGTTTAGGTGTTACTTAATTAAAATGTTAATTTAGCTTATGTGGCAACTTAACAATCAATTGAAAAAATGTTGGTCCAAATCCAATTACTAGAGAACATTATGTTAACTCAAAATATAAAAACTATTATTTCTTTAAATAAAAACTACATAATTATTTAATATGATTAAGATATATATATATCAATTAATGACTAATGAATAATAAAGATTTGATAACAATTTTTGCATCCTTCTTCATTTTTGTTCAATTTTATATTATTAAAAAAACAAACAATCACATTAACCATATAATAAAAAAATTAGATTTTTTCTTATATGTTATATTTTGAATTTTTAAAATGACTTGTATCAGTTTGATGGTTGATCTGAAACCTTTTAAAACCATATAGAAGATAAATGTCAAAATAATTCAACTTTGGAAACAGTATTGTTCACTTTTTTTCAAGAATGTGTTCGGTGGAAAAAAACAAGGTTATTAGGTCATAATTTGTTTAATGTCCTATCCGATCAACTCATGATATATTAATTATAGTTTAATTATAGTTTAGTTCCACAATTTTTAATAAAAATTGATCTAGTCCATCGGAAAAAAATATATAATAACAATAAAAAAATTGTATATGTATAAATAAAATGATCAAATATGTTAAAAAATTATCGATAAAATATACAACTAAACTCACCATGCGCAAGGCGCAAGTCTTATCCTAGTTTTTACTAAAAATAAATTATAGGGGTTTTTGCAAATATGACTCAAAACTTAAAATCAAACACAAAACTAACCCATGTTTTTTTTTGAACTTTGATTTGCCTCTTTCATCCCCAAAGTTCAGATTATTCACGAAAATGCCATCACTTTTTTTTTCTTTTTTTTCTTTCGAAAATGCATATTTTACTATATCACCCTCATCTTCCTCAAGTATTCACAATATTGTCATTGCCATCAATACACCAACCACCATGAACAACCAATTTGAAGCTCTTGACACTCTTTCTTTCTCAATTCTTATGAACTAAAAACAACATCTCTTTCACTTTCTCTCCATATTCATCCAAAAAAAACACAAGATTTTGATTCTAAAATTTTTATGGTTCATAGAACCATTGAAGCTTACGATTCTTGGTGGATCACTTTTGTTTGAGATTCTGGGTGCTTGGAGAAGACTTTTGTGTGCTAAACAAGTTATCTCACTGGTTGAAACTATGAAATCAGTTTTTTCCCAGATCTGCTCGTCCAGACGACTTACAGGTAAGTCGTCTGGCTGTAGACGACTTACATGGAAGTCTTATGGTCAATGCGGAGGTTAGTTTTGCAATTGAATTTTAAGTGTGTTTTTATAGACGATTTACATGGAAGTCGCCCATCTTTATTTGTTAAAAAAAAAATTTGAGACGACTTACATGTTTGAGACAACTTCCATGTAAGTCGTCTAGGGTAAACGGGTTAGTTTTGCATTTGACCAGATTGTACCATAAATTTGACTTTTCTTGGACGACTTACATGGAAGTCGTCTCAGGTTAGTATTGCAATTGAAAAATAAAACAAAAAAAGTTATTTTTTTTCTAGACGACTTACATGGAAGTCGTCCGTCCGACGACTTACATTGAAGTCGTCCATTATTTTATTCCGAGATTCTGGTCAAACTTTGTTTATCTTGGACGACTTCCATGTAAGTCGTCGGACGGACAACTTCCGTGTAAGTCGTCTAGAATTTTTTTTTTTTTGGTTTTATTTTTCTATTGCAAAACTAACCTGAGACGACTTACATGGAAGCCGTCAAAGTATAACAAAATATTGATTTTTTAATTTTCTATTCGACGACTTACGTGTAAGTCATCCAGGAAAAGTTTAATTTCTGACACAATCTGGTTAAATGCATAACTAACCCGTTTTCCCTAGACGACTTACATGTAATTCGTCTCGAGTTTTTTTTTAACAAACAAAGATGGACGACTTCCATGTAAGTCGTCTAGGTTAAAATCAATTGCAAAACTAACCTAAATGGATGACTTCTTAGAAGTCTACCAGACGACCTCCGTGGAAGTCGTCTGCGTCAATGTTTAATAAACTTTCATTTTCTCTAAAACTATAAAGAATTTTTAATTTTTTTTGTTAATTAATGTATATTAGTCAATATTGGGGCTATTGAATGAAATTTATAACTTAATTGGTGATATTTATGAGGTTACCAACATTCATGCTTAGTAAAGTTTTTACCAACATTCATGTATAACGTGAAAGTCTTCTACGTTAGTTTTTGTAAATTTGTTAAGTAACTTTAAGATATGTTTATTTAATTTTCAAAAGTGTTAAGTAACTTCAAGAATATCAAGTAACATGGTTTAATGTGTCTTCTCAGATCATAAGATATACTTTTTACTTATGTATCTAATGAAAATGTTCTAGCTTTGAACTTATGTAATGTTTTATCTTTTGTGAATTTGACTAAGTTTTCTTGAGAATTCTTCTCCCTTACTTGTAATAAATTTGATTAATTTTTTGTGTTATTGTGTTTTGCTATTGAAGTTGTATCAATAACTTCAATTATGTCAAGTAATTTTGGCAATATAATATAGTAGAAAATGAACATATTTACCAAACTTTTTCATTAATATCTCTTCAAATTTACAAAAGAAAGTCACAACTAAAGGAGTACACATGCAAATCACAAAACAGACCACAAACAAAACTATTATAGATCATTCCTCTACAAAGATAAGCTTATACTCCACTTGATATGGAAGTCGTCTGGAAGACTTCTTTGAAGTCGTCTGGAAGACTTCTTTGAAGTCGTCTGGAAGACTTCCTGGAAGTATTCTAGTGCATTATATTTTAGAAGACTTCCCATAGATCTTCCAAAGTCTGATCTAGATCTGAAAAATATGTATATCAAACCCATATCTTAAAAACATGCATATCATATCAAAAAACGTTCAAATGGCTTAAAAACAGAGAAAATGAGTGGAAATTAGATAGACATACTTTTATACAACACACAAAGTACATATCCAAGTGGAAGAATCTGATTAAAAACCTGCAACAAAAAGATAGATTAGTGAGAAAGACATGAGACAAAAATGAAAAATTCATATAAAGTTTAGTGTTTTCAAGTCAAAGAGATTAGAGTGGGTTTGGAGAGTTTTAGTTTGGGAAAAAAATATGACCTTTATGCAACATGAGGTTACCAAATGAAGAAAAATCAGACATAAAAACTTACCAAAACGCTCAGATCTATTATGAAAGGGAGACATGGGAAAAGACTCCGTCATAAGACTTTCTGGAAGTCTTCTGGAAGACTTCCTGGAAGTCGTCTGGAAGTCTTCTAGCCCAGAAGTCTTTCAGATCTGAAAAACATGCATATCTAAATCTATATCTGAAAAACCTGGATCTCCAAAAACATTCAAATGGCTTAAAAACAGAAAAATTGAGTAAAAGATTATATAGATCTACCTTTATAGAACACACAAAAATACATATATAAAATTAATAAATATACCTTTACATGAGTGGAAGATGAGAACCATGTGATGAAAAACCTGCAAAACAAGATAAACTAGTGAAAAAGACATGAGACAAAAACAATAAATTGATATAAAGTTTGGTGTTTATAAGTTCAGAGAGATTAGAGAGAGGTTGGAGAGTTTTAGAATGAGGGACATACCATTTTTGTTGCAGCCATTTGAGAGGAGAGAGAATGTGTAAATTTTTCTTTATATATGGAGACAAAAATTCTAATAAGGTAAAATATTTTCGATCAGAAGACTTACTAGACAACTTACTTGTAAGTCGCTCAGAAGACTTCAATATTTTTAGCGGGAAACTAAAATATTTTTAGCGG
>NC_027752.1:11047081-11047952 GCF_000695525.1 Brassica oleracea var. oleracea
ATTGGTTCGACAATCTTTTATACTACATCATTTGTCTTAGGAGCCTTGAAAACTCCTAACATCAAATTGGCGCCGTTGCCGAATTCTGAGTAGATTTGAACATTGAGATTTAGTCACTTGCTTGAGACTAAGTCATTTTTTTTTCTTTTGTTACTGATTCACCTCCCTTTAACTTTCATGTGTATGAACTTGAGGAGCAGGGGTCCATCAAACCTAGTTCCCAGAGTTTCATACATCAGAGCCTTAGAGAGAGAGTGTGCTAGAAAGAGAAGAGAAGAAGAGCAACAGGCTCACTTGCAGAGATTGGATATTGATATGGGAGACCAACCTCATGATGATGCAAACGCCAATGAAGCCTACAACGTTCCACAACACCCACAGCGAGCAGCTCGACCGCCCCAACATTCATGGTCATCGACTGGGAATCCGAGCACCAGTTATGGCAGTGATGCAGGACTTTTCAAGGGTCCAAGATCAAATCAATGTAGTATAAAAGATTGTCGAACAAATCCTAGGTGATTCTAAAGCAAAGGGAATGCAAGTTCATGCTTAAGCTAAGTGCGATCCGGTTTTAAAGATGGTATGAACTAAGAACTAATAAGCTAATGCAATAAAGTAATGATCTTTCTTTCTCAATTTGAAGCAAGAGGACTCATGGGGCTAGGCATTTGATCTCGGGTGATGTAGAACCAATTTAAGGGTGGCAAGGTATCAATCAAACACTTTCTTTATGCCTAGACACTAAGCTAAACAAGCTCTATCTCTAGATGAATGTTCTTTTGGTAAAGCAACTCAAGCATCTAATCTCTTAGGTTGAATGTTACTAAAGCAAACATGGAGAACAAGTCCAATAGCAATCTTAACTCCTTTA
>NC_027752.1:11049416-11050265 GCF_000695525.1 Brassica oleracea var. oleracea
CAAACCAAGAGACACCACCTGTTGTCCATGAGGTTGAGGGTTTGGAAGGTCAAGAAGAGCTGTGTTTCATTAACAACAATGGTAGCTGGTACAAAAAAGAGCCAAACTTTCAGTACAACAACTACCAACAGAAATCATATTCCAACAACCAACAGAGTGGTTATCAGCCTAGGAACAGCAAGCAAGGCAGCTATCAACCTCAGCAAAACCCTCCTCCTGGTTTCAACAACAAAGAACACCATTCTTCCCAACAACAAGCTAATTCTTCTACCTCTACTCCTCAAGAAAGCAGCACTGATGCCCTACTGAAACAAATCTTGGAGTCTCAGACTAGAAGTGAGAAGCATGTTGGTTATGAGTTGAAGAACCTTCACTCAAAGATTGATGGGAGCTACAATTATCTCAACAACAAGTTCAAAGCTTTGGAGAACCAGTTTGCTGCCATGAACACTCACCAAAATCGCCAACAAAGTTCATTACCTGGAAAATCTGAGCAAAACCCCAAAGAGACCATGAAAGCTATCACCCTCAGGAGTGGTAAGGAGTTACCTCATAGAGCTCTCACCAAGGATGCTGAGAAACAAGGTGAGGGAGTGGCCATCAACATAGATGATGAAGTGGTGATTGTTGATGAGAAGATCAATGATGCGATTTTGGAGAAGATTGTCGAAGCCAAAGGTAAAGGAAAGGTTGGGGAAAAGAAGAAAAAAGTGAAAGATGGTGAAGTTGTTGTTCCACCAAGTGAGAATTCTTTTGTTTCTCCTCCCTATGAACCCAAACTTTCATTCCCTGGTAGATTCAAGAGGCAGCTGCTAGAGAAGTACAAAGCTCTATTTGAGAAGCAGATGA
>NC_027752.1:11051448-11051707 GCF_000695525.1 Brassica oleracea var. oleracea
TATTTCAGATTCTAAATGGGTATCTCATGTGCATGTTGTACCGAAGAAAGGTGGTATCACTGTAATTAGAAATGACAAGGATGAATTGATACCTACAAGAACCATCACAAGTCATAGAATGTGCATTGATTACTGAAAACTAAACTCTGCATCTAGAAAGGATCATTTCCCATTACCATTTATTGATCAGATGCTTGAGAGACTTGCAAATCACCCATTTTATTGCTTTCTTGATGGATATTCAGGGTTCTTCCAAATC
>NC_027752.1:11051968-11052354 GCF_000695525.1 Brassica oleracea var. oleracea
GGAGAAGTGTCACTTCATGGTTAAGGAAGGGATTGTGCTGGGACACACAATTTCAGAGAAGGGGATTGAGGTGGATAAGGCTAAGATCGATGTTATGGTTGGTTTGCCCCCACCAAAGCCAGTGGAAGACATCAGAAGTTTTCTTGGTCATGTTGGGTTCTACAGAAGGTTCATCAAGGACTTCTCCATGATCACTAGACCATTGACCAGGTTGCTGTGCAAATAAGCCACTTTCAGCTTTGATGTGGAATGTCAAGAAGCCTTCAAGAAGCTGAAAGGTGAACTCATCAGTGCTCTGATTATCCAGCCACCTGATTGGGATCTCCCTTTTGAGATCATGTGTGATGCTAGTAACTATGCTGTGGGAGCTGTTTTGGGGCAGAAGA
>NC_027752.1:11052558-11053542 GCF_000695525.1 Brassica oleracea var. oleracea
GACAAGCCAGGAGTTGAGAATGGTGTAGCTGATCACTTGTCCAGGCTGAGAGTGGAGTGTGGCATTCCTATTGACGAAGGACTTCCAGAGGAGCAGATCATAGCTATTGGAGCAGTGATGGAAGTTTGTGAGACTGGTAGAAAGCTTGAAGAAGTCAAGGCAACAGAAGAGAAAGAACCTTGGTATGCTGATTTGGTGAACTACCTAGCCACAGGAAAAGAACCTTTGAATCTTGTGGGCTATGCCAAGAAGAAGTTCTACAAGGATGTGAAGAGGTACTACTGGGATGAGCCATACCTCTACATTCTCTGCAAGGATCAACTTTATAGGAGAGTGGTTGCTAATGAGGAGATTGATGGGATCCTTACACAATGTCATGGATCATCCTATGGAGGCCACTTTGCTACCTTCAAGACTGTTGCAAAGGTGCTACAAGCTGGATTCTGGTGGCCACACATGTTTAAGGATACACAAGACTTTGTTTCAAAGTGTGATTCACGCCAAAGGAGAGGGAACATCACCAAAAGGAATGAGATGTCTCAAAATCCAATCCTTGAAGTTGAAGTGTTTGATGTGTGGGGTATTGACTTCATGGGACCATTTCCATCATCCTTTGGCAACAAATACATCCTTGCAGCTGTTGATTATGTCTCCAAATGGGGGGAAGATATTGCAAGCCCCACCAATGATGCTAGAGTTGTAACCAAGATGTTCAGGAGCATCATCTTTCCAAGGTTTGGAGTTCCAAGAGTTGTGATCAGTGATGGAGGTTCTCATTTCATCGACAAACTGCTTGAGGGACTTCTCAAGAAGAACGGTGTAAAGCATAAGGTAGCAACTCCTTACCATCCTCAAACAAGTGGTCAAGTTGAGATTTCTAATAGAGAGATCAAGTCCATTTTGGAGAAGATTGTGGGGATTACAAGGAAGGATTGGTCGATTAAGTTTGATGATGCGCTTTGGGCTTATAGGACAGCTTACAAG
>NC_027752.1:11053686-11055408 GCF_000695525.1 Brassica oleracea var. oleracea
GATGCTTTTGAAAACTCAAGGATCTACAAGGAGAAGACTAAAGCTTTTCATGACAATAATATCCTGAAGAGAGAGTTTAAAGAAGGAGATCTAGTTCTTCTCTATAACTCTAGGTTGAAGCTATTTCCAGGAAAGCTTAAGTCAAGATGGTCCGGTCCTTTCAAGGTCAAGGAGGTTAGGCCATATGGGGCAATAGTTTTGTGGAGTACTGATGGAAGAGACTTCACAGTCAATGGGCAAAGGGTTAAGATCTACATGGCGACTGTACCAGAGGAAGATGGGGTTTCAACTCCACTTTCTTATCCTACCCCGGCCTAATCTAAAAGGAGGCAAAGTCAAGCAAGAGACTTAAAACAAGCTCACTTGGGAGGAAGTCTCATGTATATCCTTGTACATATTGCATTAGTATTTTCATTTTCATCATATTAAATTAAAAAAAAAAAGAATTGAAGTTGTGTGCAGGTGCTTGATCGATCCGGTTTGAGCAAAGAATCAGGCGTGGGGGAGAGGACCTGGAGCGAGGGTGAAAGTTTGCTCCAGCTGAGAGCGACGTCACCACAGCGAGTGTAACAAGTCGCTCGGCTTTACGGCGTTTTGGGGCTCGAAAAATACTCTCGGAGCGACCTCCTAGAGCGACGACACGAAGTCGCTCCAGCTCCAGAGCGAGGTCACCACAGCGACACCCCGAGGTCGCTCGGGTTTGTGTCGATTTGAGACACGAAAAACAAGCCGGGAGCGACGTCCCACAGCGACTACCTCAGGTCGTTCCACGACCGGTTCAGGTAAGTGATTTTCGATCTAATCCCGGTTTCAATTTAATTGGACCGGTCCCTTCCCACCTAAACCGAACCGGATGACCCTAAACCTAGCCCACAACCCTTGATTTTCATCTTCCTCACTCTCCCTCCCCTTACAAACACTAATACTCTCTCAAACTCACCCACACCAAAAAAATCCCATAACTCTCTCAATTCTCAACCAAATCACCTAGTTCTTGTTTCTAAATCCAAGCTTTCGCCCCTGTAATCTATTCCCCATCACCCATTCACTATTTCCTTTCATCCAAAGCAAGATATTGAGTTTTTAAATTCAATTTCGTAGGTCCATGAACCCTAGAATTTGAAAGTCGAAATTTGGTCATTTTATTGCTTGATTGTGGTAAAATAGACTAGGGAAAGCTTACTTAGCTTGGCTTCTTAGTGCTAAATGTGTGAAATAGTTGCATTGGGTTAACTTGAGCTTAAATTGCTAGTTCATTTGTTGAGTTTACACTTGCAATTTTCATTTACAAAGTATTAATCTTCTTTGCTTCCATCTACTTATCCCTTTTCAAGTTTTGAATTTTTCAGGTATCAATGGTTAAGAAAACAAAGGGAAAGCTGGATGCTGAGAAGCAAGAAGCTGAAAGAAAAGAGTCTGCACTAAGTGGGAAAGCTTTAAGCCTCCAAGCCAGCTGGCTCTGGGACACAGAGGACTTCTCGATAGCAAACCTTGGCTGCAAAGAAATCAAAAGAGCAAGAGAAGAGGGCAGGGAAAAGTGTAGCAGTTCCCACTAATGAGGAGAGTGACGATGAAAGTGAGGATGAGCAGGCTCCTACAAAGAAAGCCAAGATGTCAAAAGGGAAGGCGGTTGCTATTGATAGGGACAGAGAGAAAACTCCATCTGTGGAAGAGTTGTATGATCACTTGCTGAATGGGGTCACTTGGACTCCAACAAGGTTC
>NC_027752.1:11055463-11058832 GCF_000695525.1 Brassica oleracea var. oleracea
TGGGACATTTGAAGATGCCAAAACTCCTCACCATGGCTTACCCTGTCTACAAGGATGTCTCCTGTAAGTTCTTGTATTCCCTTGAGGTCACTTACCATAACACTCCGCATGTGAGGCAAGGATGGGGCAAGATCAAGGTCAAGGTCAATGGGAGAGACTACAACATGAACTTCAAGGACATTGGGAGAGTCATGGGGTTTCAAGACTTGGAAGACGACTCTCTTCCCAAATGCGAAAATCTCCCCACCGAGCTTCGGAAGTTGATCACCGGAAACAAGCACTCTACCGGGACTGACAAGAACTCACATATCCGGCATCCGTCTGTGCGCTACCTCCATAGGATGCTTGTCCATGCATTCTAACCATGGAAGGAAGCATGTAATGTCACCGAGGAAGATATGTGATTGCTCTGCCCGGCTATCCGACCCTACGCCGCCCCTGGAGTGTTGCCACTTCCAAGCACCAACATCTATGCTACCTTTGGGATGGTCAGTTTCTTCGTGAGTCGTCTCGAGCACTACAGAGACTGGGCATGGTTCACCTCTGATTCGCGCCAGAAGGTTGGAATTGGCGGGTTGATCACACCACTGCTTCAATTTATGAATGTTCCCTTTGGAAAGGATGCAGCAGGACCTAGATTCATTGATGGCAATTACTTGAGGATTGCCACTTATTTCAGCGGGATGTATGGGAAGAACTACGTCTACTACTATTACTTGAAAGCCAAGCCTGTTGAAGTGGTTCTTCCAAACAAGAACCTGATGAGCTTAGAGAGACATGGAGCTATCAGCTTCAACATTTCCCAGGAAGACTTTCTGGGAGAGCACAAGTCTCTCGGTCCCATTTCTGCACCAAGGAAAAGGAGTGCTCCGACGAGACATGACGAACCTGCTACGAAAGCATCTGAACCCGTCTATGGACCTCCGCGCTTCTACTTCAAGCCATATGCTGGAGTTCTTCCTCCATGTGCACTTTGTGACGCTCATGAGCATATTGGTCGACTTCAGAGATGGAACAAAGCACAAGACATGACGATAGAAAAGCTGAAAGACAAGTGCAAGGCGCTTAGCAAGACTGTGAAGAAGCAAGCAAAGACTTCAGCCAAGTTCATGAAGAAAGTAGTTGATGTCTTGATCAGGGAGGAATAGCTGGATGTAGCTCAGCAGACTTCGCCTTCGCGAACACATTAGTCCCCCAGCCTCCACCTCAGCCTGCGGATCTTGGTTTCCCCCTCACTGCTAGACAGCTCCAGCGTAAGTGGAGGAACCCACCCATTGAACCCTGCACCTCAGGAAACAAGTCCCCATCCCTAGCCTCTTCTGATAATGAGTTCGAGATTGACGAGGTTCAGAGCCAGCCATGGTTTGGAGGCTACAGCTCAGCACCAGGTGGTTACTACACCACATTCCCACCAGACGACGACGATACTGGGGCATCTACGTGCGAACCGAAATTCGCACTGTCAATTTCCGTTTAAATTAGGAAAGTTAAGAAAACCATAATTTCCCAGAGGTCCCGGATATATGTTAAACCGCACGCCGAGCAATCAGAACACGCAATTAAAGACGAAAAGAAATAAGAAATCGTAAAAGAGAGCAAAAGGAGTTTTATTCCGAATCCGCGAATGAGCGTTACAACAAGGTAGAAGCCTTGGCTACGAGAGCTGTCGGCGAGATTCCAAGTTCTAACAACCTAAGACTGCAAAACCTAGTTGAGTCGCAGCTCGAAATAACAAAAACGGAAAGTTGCCTAATTGCTCTAAGTGCTAAGTTTGCACTGAGAAAAGTCCTATGTGCCTCTTGCCTAGGACTCCATATATACTCGCTCCTACGTCGGTTTATGCTTTTTCCTCCACTGCCCTTAAGCCGTCATAACTTAAAAATGGAGATATTCCGGTTTTCCCGATCTTTCTAATTATCTTCGAATACTTCATATTTATCCGCGGAAACTTGACATTTATCTTTCCTTGCGAACCAAGCATAAACCGTCCTACGGTTTATGGGCTTTTGGTTAAGTAATCGTAAGTGGGTTTCGAGTCACGTCTTAGGTCTCTTTGGGCCATTGTTTGACTCGAAACGTTTATTACGGCTTCTTTCGATAAAAATGAACTTTCTGCGGTTTTTATCGTAAAGTTCGATTGATGACATCAAATGACGAGAAACATGAAATGGGTTGGCTACGGTCTTCGGGAGATAGTATTAAAGAGTAGACGAGAATGCATGGTCTTCGGGAGATAGCATTAAAGAGTAGATGAGAATGCATGGATTCGTGTCGTATCGATTTTTAAGAAAGCACGGTCGCTATGTAGCGACCGAGCCGTGTAAGTGCTTGGTCGCTACGTAGGGACCGAGCTTCGGGGAGAGCTCGGTCGCTACGTAGCGAGCGAGACGTGTAGCTCGGTCGCTACGTAGCGACTGAGCTTTGGTGAGAGCTCGGTTGCTACGTAGCGACCGAACTGTGTACGTGCTCAGTCGCTACGTAGCAACCGAGCTACGGGGAGAACTCGGTCGCTACGTAGCGACCGAGCCGTGTACGTGCTCAGTCGCTACGTAGCGACCGAGCTTTGGGGAGAGCTTGGTCGCTACCTAGCGATCGAGCCATGTACGTGCTAGGTCGCTACGTAGCGACCGAGCCGTGTATGTGCTCGGTCGCTACATAGTGACCGAGCTTCGCTGGTTGCTACGCGGCAACCTTGTTCGCGTCTTTCTTCGATTTTTCGTGAATGTGTTTTCTCCGCAAGATTCTTCGTAAAAATAAATCTTTTTCTAAGATTTATTTTTCGTAAAAACGTTCATGCCGATTTTTACGGACTTTCAGACATTGATTCCGTCGTGACCGATTTTGACCCCAACAGTTAGCCCCTCAGCTCGTTAGAACCATGAGCTTTTACCGTGAGGTTTTAGCGAGTGGCTTGGCAAGTTAGGTGAGTTAGGCGGAATTAATGGTCGAAAAGGTCCGTGGTAAGCGGTCTTCTCGCTCTTCTAAAAGTAGAACGTCGATAAGATTGGGGCTGCTCCTTATGACTGCTGCGTACGTACCCTTGTTGAAGTGATCAAGCCTTTCGTAGTTCGTCTTGGAGTTAAGGTTCTTATGACTATTTTTCCAGCGAGACCTTTACGGTCTAGTTTAAATGTAGAGGTTATCATGCATATTGCTGCCGATGGCATTTTATATGGGTGTAGAGGGAAGACTACGAGTTGTCATCTCGTAATCTAACTCTGTGTGAACTACTATATCTGTGATCTGTTTCGAGAGTTTTTCGCAGTGTATAAACTTGCGGGATATCTGAAGACGCTCGAATATTGGCAAAGAGACAAATTTTGGGATCTCGTTTCAGGGTGTTTGATACTATGCCTAGAGATGTTAGAG
>NC_027752.1:11061340-11065934 GCF_000695525.1 Brassica oleracea var. oleracea
GCATTGAGATTTCTTTTGTTCGGTAATGAGCCAAACTTACGGGGTTTGATAAGATTTATCGTTTCCCTTTATGTTTAAAAAGAGAAATCGCGAGCTCGTTTCATTGCACTTCCTGTGGCAAAAAGTCGCAGCGAGGATTTCGATTTTCTCAAGAACTGTGGCGTTTGCATAGGCGTTGGCTATAGGCGCAGTGGTGGCTGGAGTTTTCTTACCAGTATTGTTGCGAATTGCAATTTTCTCTTTCGTATTTCCAGACATTATTTTGATCAAGCGTTTTGCGGCAATGAGTAATCCGTCGCCCCCCTCCTTCTAGCGCCAAACTGTGGGAACCGAAATTCGCACTGTCGATTTCCATTTAAATTAGGAAAGTTAGGAAAACCCTAATTTCCCAGAGGTCCCGAATATCTGTTAAACCACACGCCGAGCAATCAGAACACGCATTAAAGACGAAAATAAATAAGAAATCGTAAAGGAGAGCAAAAGTAGTTTTATTCCGTATCCGCGTAATGAGCGTTACAACAAGGTAGAAGCCTTGGCTATGAGAGCTGTCGGCGAGATTCCTAGTTCTAACAACCTAAGACTGCAAAACCTATTTGAATAGCAGCTCGAAAAAACAAAAACGGAAAGTTGCCTAATTGCTCTAAGTGCTAAGTTTGCTCTGAGAAAAGTCTTATGTGCCTCTCGCCTAGGACTCCTTATATACTCGCTCCTAGTTCGGTTTACGCTTTTTTCTCCTCTGCCCTTAAGCCGTCATAACTTAAAAATGGAGATATTCAGGTTTTCCCGATCTTTCTAATTATCTTCGAATACTTCATATTTATCCGCGGAAACTTGACATTTATCTTTCCTTGCGAACCAAGCATAAACCGTCCTACGGTTTATGGGCTTTTGGTTAAGAAATCGTAAGCGGGTTTCGAGTCACGTCTTAGGTCTCTTTGGGCCATTGTTTGACTCGAAACGTTTATTACGGCTTCTTTCGATAAAGAACGGACTTTCCGCGGTTCTTACGGTAAAGTTTGATCGATAACTTAGCGGGAGATAGCATTAAAGAGTAGACGAGAATGCATGGATTCGTGTCGTATCGATTTTTAAGATAGCACAGTCGTTACGTAGCGACCGAGTCGTGTGCGTGCTCGGTCGCTACATAGCGACCGAGCCGTGTACGTGCTCGGTCGCTACGTAGCGACCGAGCTTCGGGGAAAGCTCGGTCGCTATGTAGCGACCGAGCTTCAGTGAGAGCTCGGTCGCTACGTAGCAACCGAGCCGTGTACGTGCTCAGTCGCTACGTAACGACCGAGCTTTGGTGAGAACTCGTAGCGACCGAGCCGTGTACGTGCATATATTTTAGTTATAATCACAAAAGTTAAAAGATTATTTTGTAAATAAAAAAGTACATCTCTATTATAGAGGAATGCTATTTTTTTCTCCTAAATATAGAGAAAAAAATAGCAATTTCTATTATAGGGGAAGAAATAGAAGTGGGTTGGAGTAGATTTTCCTCTATTATAGCATATAGAGGCAAATATAAGGGTGAGTTGGAAATGCTCTAAGCGAAAGCTAAATATCCTTCACCAAACATAGCTATTATTTTGACTCATTGCGTCTGAACCTATGTTTGTGTAACTAAGTAGCAATTTGGGTAAATCAAGTAGTATGTATCTACACCGAGAATGTTTTATGATATATTTCATAACAACAAATAATGAATTTCTTCGTCAAAAAAAAAAAACAAATAATGAATTTGCTCAGAGGAAGACATTACAGAAAAATCAACAACAATCCGAGATTAGTTAACTCTGTTTAAAATTTTCTTCATAAAAAGCTCAAGGATATGATATGACACTTGCGTTATTCTGTTAGTTCACTCCCTAGGCTACTAGTGATGGGACTAGTCTAGGTTAAGCCATAGATCTGCGTTCGGTTCAAGAAGGCTTTCTTGGGTAGGCTACATGTTATTTTTTTCTTAATCATCAGTAAATCTTGATTTGGGATATCCAAATCTTCATCATCTAAAAATAGATTAAATAATATTTGGTGATTGCTGTGTAACATAACTAATCTAAAAATGGAAATATTTTCACGTGGTGTCAAGATAAATCTTCTTTTTCTTCACATAGAAAAGGTTTATGTTCACGGACGTCATGGTAAATTCAAAGAAAAGACAGAAATGACACGCAACCAGGTCACTATACAACTTGGTATAGTTGGATAAAGATCAAAAGCAATTAAAAGATGCATAGTACAGTTTGGTTTGGTGGTTGAAAAAAATCTTTAAATGATTTTCTATGTAGGTAACGCAACTTCTCTCAATATAATTCGTTTAATTTATTTTAATTTTCTTCGATAATATTAATCCACTATAATTAGTGAAGAAACTAATTCCAAAAAGCGAGGATGGTGATAATTGTTAGACGTTTTAATACTTGAAAGAAAACAAAAAAAAAAGTTGGAGATGGATACGAATGACATGTCAAGTCCGACAAGGAACTACATGCACTTGTCGTCCTTCTAATCCATTGCCCACAAACATCGTTAAAGACACAACTTCTTTCTTGTTTCTTCTTCTTCTTCATTACTCTTCACCATTTTCTTCTCTTCTTCTTCTTCTTGTACTTTTTCTTTTGCAGACATATGGCTATGTGGTTTGCTAGATCCAGAAACCTCGTTTCTAGCTTGAGACAGAACCTAGGTCTGTCGGCGATTCTCATCAAGCGCAATCACTCTTCTCCTCGCCCTGTTTTTACAAACTATCAGTTATCTTCGAAGGTGTTTTTGGATCCCTCCACGAGCTTCCGTCACGAGTCGACGGCAGTGGAGTCACAGCCTGATTTGGTTCAACAGAGTGATCATGAGGATGATGCCCAGGTAATAATACTTTATTTGGTTATAATATTTATACTAGCTTTCACGTGATTATACATACTTCATTATAAAAAATTGGATCTAGCTCATGAAAAGAAAGAATGAATAACCGATCATTTCAATTGTACAAATCCAAGGATTTAATTAGCTCTTCCGAGGAGACGTTAGTTTTTCTTTCTTTCTAAACTAGTAGATATTTTCGGTTTAATGGCATTCAATCCGGTTTAGTTTCCTCATTTCAAAATTGACGATTACTTGATTCATTCATACTAAACTAAATCCAAATCAAGGTGAAAATGGTTTTCATTTTGGCATGTTATATTAGTAATTCAGTATCAAAGATTTCTGCCGTAAGAAAAATCATAAATATCTTATCTGGTGTCGGTAAGATCCGGTACGAGATCCCATACTTCACAACAACATTTGATTCATAGCCGCACAAGTCATGAGTAAAAAGGAGTGGACACCACTAGTCATACGTATGAACAATTGAATGGGACCATTCTAGTACTGTACGGGTCCCACCTGGGGTCGTCTGATTAAGTACGTGTCATTTATTAACCCATCACAGACTCACAGTGTGGACACTATTTACAACTAGGACCCCTGTTCTTATCAAACCTTTTTACATATGCCCCTTTAGTTTTTATTCTTCACACATTTAAAGAGTTTTATGTATCATACCGATTACTATCTAAACCGAAACTGAAATTTTCTAGGAATTGGACTTTCCGGGGGGCAAAGTCGGTTACACATCTGAGATAAAATTCATACCGGAATCATCTTCTAGAAGGATTCCATGTTATCGAGTGCTTAACGAGCACGGAAAAATCATCTCCGATAGCGATTTTATTCCGGTACAGTTTTGAAAATGCACATAATCACAGTTGGTATAGTTTCGATTTAACGTTAACCGATACATTTTGTTTTGTTGAATGAAATCTAATTAAGGTGAGCGAGAAACTCGCGGTTAGAATGTACGAACAAATGGCGACGCTTCAGGTGATGGACCACATCTTCTACGAAGCTCAGCGTCAAGGAAGAATCTCCTTCTATCTCACTTCCGTCGGAGAAGAAGCCATCAACATCGCTTCCGCCGCCGCTCTCAGTCCAGAAGACGTCGTTTTGCCTCAGTACCGAGAGCCTGGAGTGCTTCTATGGCGCGGCTTCACCTTGGAAGAGTTCGCGAATCAGTGCTTTGGGAACAAAGCTGATTACGGCAAAGGCAGACAAATGCCTATCCATTACGGCTCTAACCAACACAACTACTTCACCGTCTCCTCTCCTATCGCGTAAGAAACCAATCTTTAATTCTTGTTTTGGATGGAGCATTTTGCTGACTCTGTTTTTATTTGTTCAGAACACAGCTTCCTCAAGCAGCTGGAGTAGGCTATGCTCTGAAGATGGAGAAGAAGAACGCGTGTGCAGTAACATTCATTGGAGACGGAGGCACAAGCGAGGTTTCTTTAATATAATTATCATTTCTTGCGTAAGGGGCAACCTTTCAAGAATTTAAAAATTTATATATTTTTGGGGTTTGGATAGGGAGATTTCCACGCCGGGTTGAATTTCGCGGCGGTTATGGAAGCTCCAGTGGTGTTTATATGTCGGAACAACGGTTGGGCTATCAGCACTCATATCTCAGAACAGTTCAGAAGTATGAAACTAAACGAACTTCCTCTGTTTTTCTTCTTCAGACTAAACAAATCCTCTGTTTTTTTTTTTTTTTTTT
>NC_027752.1:11066121-11073422 GCF_000695525.1 Brassica oleracea var. oleracea
TTTTTTTTTTTTTTTTTTTTGTGAGCGAGCTTGTGTGGTTGATTACAGGTGATGGAATTGTTGTGAAAGGTCAAGCTTACGGTATCCGAAGCATCCGAGTGGACGGCAACGATGCGCTCGCGGTTTACAGCGCGGTACGCTCGGCAAGAGAGATGGCTGTAACAGAACAAAGACCTGTTCTCATCGAGGTTTAAAACCATAACTAAAGAATCATTACAAAGTAGCAACTTCTTTCCTTAGTAACGTTTTAGTGAAGTTAGTTTTTTTCTTATTTATTTGTTTACAGGCGATGACATATAGAGTAGGACATCACTCTACATCAGATGATTCAACTAAGTACAGGGAAGCCGATGAAATCCAGTACTGGAAAATGTCGAGAAACCCTGTGAATAGGTTCAAGAAATGGGTGGAGGATAATGGATGGTGGAGCGAGGAAGATGAATCTAAGCTAAGATCTATCACAAGAAAACAGGTAGAGATTCCTGAAAACACACTACATTCTTGATGTTAAGATTGAAGTTATTTAGCCGTTTTTGTGTGTTTGTAGCTGCTACAAGCGATTCAGGCGGCGGAGAAGTGGGAGAAACAACCATTGACAGAGTTGTTTAACGATGTGTATGATGTTAAGACGAAGAATCTTGAGGAGCAAGAAGTTGGTTTAAAGGCATTAGTAGAGAAACAACCTCAAGATTATCCTACTGGTTTCCATATCTGAGTCTAGAGGAACTGTGAAGTTGAAGATCTCATTCTCATGTATGATGTATCATGTATTCATGTATATATAGACTTTCTCATCGCAGACTATTTATATTGTCAAAATCAGAGTTACGAGCCATGAGAAATGTATTTCCATCATTTAGTAAGACTTCATGATTTCATATCTGACTTTTGACTCTTATCTAAATTTCAGAATCTTCTCTTAACATCTTGTTTTATTTTTGGTTCATCATCAGGCAGGAACTTCTCTTAACATCTTGTTTGACTTTTGGCTCTATCCAAATTTCCGAAACTTCTCATAACATCTCATTTTATTTTTAGTTCATCAGGAGGTTCTACTAATCCTACACCACCTACTAATAATGTATCTTCCAAGGTTAAGCAAACTAGATGATTTTAGTATTGTATTGTTGATGTTTATGAATGTAAATCGAAGAAGAGCCAGTAGCCCTATGTACAGTACACTAAGGAACGGCTTTTATGTGGACAATCTTGTTCATGTGTGTGTGTCTTTATCGACAATGTTTAAGATTTGGCTGCTGATTTGCATCATCAACACTTTATTCGGCCTCTGAATCTTCTTTCACATTTCTTAGTAATAGATATCTTTTAGGATCCTGAAGAGAAATGTAAAACATCAACCCTTCCCACATTCTCATAAAATGCGTAGCTGCACTGCGTATGAAAAATATTCTTTAATTTCATTTGACCATAGTAATAAGACCCATAACACCAAAATCCTTAGACCAAACAAGACGTCACAACCATCGCTAAACAATGAAATCCCAAAATCTCAGCTCATTGGCTTAATTAGGGTGTTCACTATGTGAGTGAGACAACAAAAAATAGAGGTCCTACCGGGAGTCGAACCCAGGTCGCTGGATTCAAAGTCCAGAGTGCTAACCACTACACCATAGAACCTGTTTGTTAATAACTCATACTTTTCTTTAGATAACCCATTTGAGAATACTAAAAGGCCTCCGGTTTGGGTTTGGTTGATTCAGATTTTTAAATATTTGGTATTATAATAAGTCTCATCCGAGTTTTACTAATTTTGGATTGGTTTTGATTCTTTGTGGTTGGATTTGGATCGAGTTATAACTAATATGTGATATCACTAAAAAACTTAAAAAAAAAATGAAAATGATAAAAATACTCAAAATTAGAAATGATTCAGAAATCTAATTATTAGCTAGTTAAACCAGCTAAATAAAAATTTGAATAGAAAACTTTACTACAAAATCTCGAAAATACTCTAAAATATCTAAGTTACCTTAACATATGTAAAAGATAAATAATTTTAACTAATTTCAGATACTTTGGATCCTACTTCAGATTTTAATTTGAGTTATACTTGAACCCAAAAGAACCTAGTTCTTAGATCCGTTCGGATATTTTTAACCGTTAGGATCGAATTTCAATTTTTCGGTTTGAATTCGGTTTGAATTTTGAATTTTGAATTTAATTTAAAACGCCAAGGTCTGCTTATTATCGAAATTACCTGAACTAAATTGAAATGAAACCTTTTTATTTAATTACTTAACTGTTCAAAAGGTATTAATTTGAACATTCATTTGGAGCTACTTGGCTCTATTTTCCTTTTAATTAATATATATCTTCACAAAAGCAGAATAACAAAAATAAAAGATGAACTTTGTTCTTTGGTCAACACGTGATTTTGTGTTTTTGATAGAAAATCAGCTTTTATCTTGTCGATAGTGATACTACCAGCTAATATGACATATACTCCAATTTGTCCTTAGTGTTACTACCAGTATTAAGTTTGATACAATAGGCCTTAGTATTGGCCAACATTTGTCCAGCCAATTTGGTTAAGTGTTATCGCGGTGATACAATAATTACGCGGACTTGAGTTGTAATGAAGATGCTTTCAAGTCCCTATTAACGAGTATAATAGATACCATGATTCACCGAAAGTAGTTTTTTCACCTAGGACGGTTCATTAATGAACACTGCTTAACACTTAACAGCTTTGAATGTCAATCTCAGAGGACACTAATAAAAACCGACAGTAAGCAACACTCTGTCTCCTGATCATTGTATATACCTATTTATAGTCATATAGATAGAGCTTCATTTTCCGTACGTATAAAACTTTTCAATGGTCTCCTGGATATAATTTCCTTAAAAATAATTAATTGAAAATGTAATTAATAATTAGTGAGTAATTAAGGAAAGCTTAAAACGACGACCGTGTGTTGACTCAGTTCAAGGTTACTTCCACATAGCAAATCACTTACCATAATAGCAAAAACAACAAAGACTATAAACTTGCCAACATATCCTATGATTCACTTCTTAGAACTAGTCAAACTTATAACTTAGGAATATATGTAACTCCAATCATTTGATTACCCAAAGACTTTCAGTGATGTATATATATAAAGCAAACTCCAATCCAGTTCTTGACAGAGTACAGCATTGCAATTGCGTTACACTACAACACTAACAAAAACAAAAATGGAGAACGAAATGATCAAGACTCAAGCTCTCATAATCGGTGCAGGACCAGCCGGTTTAGCTACATCAGCCTGTCTAAACCGGTTGAACACACCGAACATAGTGGTGGAAAGAGAGGAATGCAGTGCCTCTCTCTGGAAAAGAAGGTCTTACGATTGTCTCAAGCTTCATCTCGCGAAGCACTATTGTCAACTCCCTCACATGCCATTCCCTCCAAACACTCCTACCTTCGTCTCCAAGTCAGGTTTCATCACTTACCTTGACGAATACGCCACACGTTTCAACGTAAGCCCTAGGTACAACCGCAACGTCGAATCCGCGTATCTCAAAGATGGTAGATGGATCGTGGAGGTGGGGAAAGGAGCGGAGAGAGAGGTTTACTCGGCGGAGTACTTGGTCGTGGCTACGGGTGAAAACAGCGAAGGCTTGATCCCGGAGATTCCGGGGCTTGCTGAGAGCTTCGAAGGTGAGTATTTGCACTCAAGCGAGTACAAGAACGGCGAGAGGTTCGCCGGAAAACATGTTTTAGTCGTCGGAAGTGGAAACTCCGGGATGGAGATTGCTTATGATGTGTCCAAGTGGGACGCTGATGTCTCCCTCGTCGTTCATAGCCCTGTACACGTGCTGACGAGAGAGATCGTAAGGATCGGTATGTGGCTGCTCAAGTTTTTCCCGGTAAAGTTAGTTGACCGTTGGTGTCTCTTACTCGCGAAGCTGAGGTTTGGGGATACTTCGAGATATGGGCTTATAAGGCCTACTAAAGGCCCGTTTATGAACAAGCTTGTCACCGGCCGGTCACCTACCATAGACGTCGGCTGCGTCGACGAGATAAAAGCCGGCAAGATTGAGGTTTTGTCGTCTATTAAGCGTATAGAAGGGAAGAGAGTGGCGTTCGTCGATGGAAACATCAAAACTGTGGACTCTATAGTCTTTGCAACAGGTTACAAGAGCAGCGTTTCAAAATGGCTTCAGGTATTGTTTTTTTTTGCAACTTAAGACAAATGTCTTAATGTTCTTGTTTTAATGTGCTCTGATGTGACTACAGGTTGACGATGGAGACTTGTTCAACGAGAATGGGATGCCGAAAGGAGAGTTACCGGATCATTGGAAGGGGAAGAACGGCTTGTACAGCGTTGGATTTGGGAGACAAGGCTTGGCTGGTATCACAAGAGATGCTCAGAACGTTGCTACAGACATTGCTTCTCTCTGATTTTTCAGAGAAGCATGAACAAGCTCTTCAACTTAATCATAACTTTTTAAGTTTTAAAAAAGTCAAGACTCTTCTGTAATTCTTAGAAGAAGTTGGCATTAAGTCCTATTAAAATATGCTAACAGCATAAAGCATAATGTTATTACATAGCAAGTGAAAAAAGAAGAAGATAACATTATTGATAAACACACACACACACACACATCTCATGGTTTAGTTGTGCGTGCCAAGAGCGTTTCTGAGGTTAGAGTACTTAGTTTCGAGCTCATACCATTCACCCAAGTTCACCAAACGATTAAACTCCTCGAAAGTAATCATCTTTTCCAAATGATCTTTGGTGGTTCCCTTTTCCTTGAGGATGTTGAGGACGTCCACAAGAGCTCGAGTTGATGCGTAGAGCGAGGTAAGCGGGTGAGCGATCAAATGAAAGCCCATTTCTTTAAGCTCATCAGGTGTGTGCAATGGCGTGCGTCCACCTTCGAGCATGTTACAGAGTCTGTAACCTTTTGTGCGTTTTCCGATTTCCTTAAGCTCATCATCGTCTCTTGGTGCCTCAACAAAGGAAGCATCAGCTCCTGCCTGCACATTTATCCATTATATCTTCTTAAAAGTTAAAAAGCTTTTAGTGTTATCAACATAATATGATTTAAGTGTTGCCCTCCATGTAGAGATTAGCACGGTCAATGGCGTCTGAAAGTCCTGTCTTTGCAGACAGAGCACGCGCATCAGTCCTAGCGATGAGGAAAAAGTCAGAATCTCCAATGGCGTCTCTGGCTGATGCTATTTTAGCAGCGTGCTCCTCTGCAGGTATGACCTGTTCCCCCAAGTTAGAAGCCAAATGTCCAGAACTTAGAACCCCCCTCACATCTATTAGGAATATAACTTAAACCATCTGAACTCTTTGACTTTTATTAAGTGAAACCAATACCTCTTTTCCACGCATATGCCCTACACGAAAGACAATAGAGAGTATAAAAGAGTTAATAATAGCTTATAGTTATGTGGCGAGAGTAAGAAGAAGAAGAAGAAGAAGTATCTTACCACACCTCTTTGGCCATGCCTGGTCCTGCACGATAACCCCAAAGTAACATTAGCACAAGTCAAAACTTTCTCAGAGTTACTCTAACCAACACAATTAATATATCACAAGAGAGTAACAAAAGACTAATTAACATTAAAACATAACAGAGTCAGAATCATTAGAGATTCATTCAAACATCACTTGAAACTAGTTCTGACAAAGGATATTACCTCAAGGAAGCAACCAGCAGCACCAGCTGCGATTAAGTCCTTCACGGTTCTTTGAACATTGAGTGCATTGCCTCCACCAGTATCTGCATAAAATGTCAAATAACCAAATCTTTAAGAAACTCACATGAATACATAATACAACTTCTAATATACAACTAACTGTTCAGATATCAAAGCATCTCAGCTAACAACTGTTCAGATATAATAGTTTTTAACTAACTGTTAGAAAGTACATAAAAAAACATATTTTGTTTAGAGGTTTCAGATTCTAGACTTGCCTGCATCTGCAAGGATGGGTATGCCTGGAGCAGCGGAACAAACCGATCTAGCTGCTGCTGCCATCTCCGGCGGTCTGTCAAAACGACAGAATAAAACAAATAAAACGACAGAAGAAGTAGCTTCGGTCTAAAAAAGACACGTGAATAACTAAAAAGGCAGAGAGACTTTACGTTATCAAACCGAAATCCGGTTTTCCCAAAATAGAGGCGGAGAGAGCGTAACCGGAGATCAGCGCGGCGGAGAATCCGGTCTGCTGCACGATAGCCGCCGACAATGCGTCGTAGACTCCGGGAACGAGCACCGCTCCTTGCTCTTCGATCAGACGGTGAACACGCGACTGCATTCTCACCGTCGGATAAGCATATCTGACGACGCGTGGGTTTTGCTTGGTTCTGGACGAGATAGAAGGGTTTGAGTAGCAGAGTGAAGTGGATTTGGCAGCCATTAACATCGACATTGTCCAAGGTTTTGAAAAGGTTTTGTTTCTCCCAGTCGAGAGTGAAGAAGACAAGAAAATCAGTATCAACAAGATAAATAGGAAGCAAGGATAAGTTACTTTGTCTCTGTAATGACATCACGTGTCGCATGTTTGTTACTGTAATTAGGCTCTTAATCGTAGTTTAAACAAGATTAGCCTTGTGATTAATGTTGTTGGAAAAAAGTAATAGAAAAAAGCAGCGTTGCAGAGTCTATGGTTAGGTAGGCGAACGCACGTTTACTAGTGTTTCATTTTACGGATGGTTGTGGTGGAGTTTTGCTCTCTCAATCACGTGGAGTAATGAGAAGTTAGTCTATGGGCCGAATATGGGCCTGAGGATATGTACCATGGAAAGTTAGAAACCAAAACCCAGTACAAATCTGGTTTAGGTGAGAACTTTCGTGTTTTCAATTTCTTACATACTTTAAACTTTGTATTCATTGAAAGACAAACAACAGCAGCACTACATCTCACAACAACCGTTCTTTTTCATTCTAAAATATACAATAATCCACTGTATATTATTTGTGAAACATTACAACTTCTTTTTCTACCCACGTGTCATCACTAGGATGATTCTTAGAATTATTAGAGAAATATGTTGGTCTATCTAATTATATAATAAGATTTTTATTAAACTAACCATAAATTCATTATTAATGTCATTTATTATTTCTTTAAATAAAGATTACGGAATTGCCTAATGTGGGTAAAGTATATATGACAATTAATGATTTTGAATAATAAAGATCTGATAAAAAAATAATGTATCTTCTATCAAATTTGTTTAATTTTAATCTATTTAAATAATTTTTAAAAATCAGAATAACCATATTATAAAAATTTAGATTTTTCTGTATATGTTATATTTTGAATTTTAAAAAA
>NC_027752.1:11073832-11078972 GCF_000695525.1 Brassica oleracea var. oleracea
TAATATTAAAAATATACTATGTATGTTAATATCATTTAAATTTTACTACATATCCTATCAAATTTTTTAAAAAAAATTGTTTGGATTAATAAAATTGATTTATACGTTCGCACCAATTTAATTATATATGTAATAGTTACTGACTTTTAATTATTCAATATATATTTATTATTTCATAATATGTAAGAACATATAATACATAAAATAATTTATATATATAATGTTTATCCCGCGCAAGACACGGATCTTAATCTAGTGATATATTTATATGCAGTGCCGTGCGAGGGTATCTAGAGGCTTAAGGCAATTGGAAAAATTGGGGCCCTTTCATATAATCGGTAAAGATATAAGTGATATATAGCTTTCATAGGATAGAAAATAATGAAAACAAAACCAAAACATGCTATATCAACAAAAGAAAAGAGGAAGAAATACCAAAGATGGATGGTTCCACGAGAAAGAAAACAAAGCAATATGAATATGATGTATCAAATTTTTTGTGAAAGACAGATATAATATGATGAGAAAAATATCTAAATCAATTAAGATTCTGATTTATGGTACTTTCATAAAGTTTACTCTAAAACACTATTATTTAAACCTATTAAACTTGAACTGATTTCGTTTTGATTTGCTAGTCAGATCTTTTTACTGATTTGTATCTAATATTTATTTAGAATATGGATTTCTTTCTATAAAAGCTTATGTTCAAAACTTATAGTCGCACAAAGATTTGAACGTGGTTACTGACCATAAGTGCAGAGAAAATTCGACAGAAAACCACTATGAAATACTAGACTTTCAAGATTTTAGGGCCCTTAAAATTGTATAATTATTTGGGGCCTAAGGCAAATGCCTTTTTAAATATACATTCTGTTTATATGTATATGCTTCTTCTTTGTTCTGTTTTTCTTTCTCATCTGGTTTTGGTATTGAAGAATAAGTTCATTTGGAGAATGAAGACGCGGAAACTTTAGAAAAATAGATAAATGAAAGTCTTATGAGTTGATCAAAAAAAAAAAAAAGAAAGTCTTATGTAGATTTGATCAAAATAAAATAAAAAGGTCTATGTAGACAACACGCGCGTATTTGGATTTTTCATAAGTTTATCGAATGAACTAGTGCAAATTTTACGTAGAATTGTCCTATACCTTTCTGTAACTATTATTATATTAATAATGACTAAATTATTAGAGCTTTTGAAAATCATGGGACATGCTGTCCGGAGACTAATGAATATGAAACCAAAGCACAATATTTTTTACATAGCGCGTCCGTATTGGCATGCGTTTTTAGGACCAAACATCCCACTCCTCAGTGAATATCATTTCTTAATTCATTAGACTCTGTTTATAGCGCGTCCGTACCACCCGTTTCACTTAAGCATATAACCTATAAGGTTCGATCAGCGAATTGGTATCGTCTCCGTCATTTATCAAAGACTTTTCTTATAAAGTACAAAAATATCTGAGCCTATGAGGCTATAGAACTGGGTGAAATAACCAAGATTTAATACATAGAACTACAAGTGAAAAACTCAAGTTGAATTTATAACAAGCTATCCAGCAATCTTGAATCCTAAATCATAATTTTGTTAAACTTCAGTTACGCGTGTAAATGAATACATAATTAAACTGCAGAAGATTATTCCATCCACACTTTACTATTTCGTCAAAATAAAAAACCATTCATCAGCCAACTAGCAAGCAACATCATTTGCTTAAAGAAACTTCCATTTGAATTCCAATGGTGACAATCACATTATAGCACAGGAAGCACATTTAGTCAATGGAATGTAAAATTTCATGCAAGAATCAAATCTGTTATAGTTGTTGAATGTATAATATAGAGTGCTGAGATAATAGTAACTACTCTCTCCGTTTCATTTTACTTGTAGTTCTAGACTTCGACACACAGATTAATAAAACATTTAAATTTATCTATTTACTAGATAAAAACATCATTACCAATATACCTAACCGGATTTCAACTAATAGAAAAATAAATTAGAATTAAAAGTCAATAAATTTCGCATTGAAATCATAAAACGACATTAACTTGGAAACGGAAGTTTTGTTCTAAAACGACATCTAATTCGAAACGGAGGGAGTAATAGATATGTATATATAGTGGAAATTAAGGTTTTATTGTAACAATTAGAAATATAAGTTAGGTAGTGGATAAGATTGAGACTTGAGAGAGAAGAAGTCGTCCTATGTGGGTAATGCGAGGATAAGGTTGATAAAGACCTTGTCAATTGTTAAGTAACTTCACCATATTTAATTTTAAATACACTATTATTCTTCCTAGTAAAAAGAAAATAAGCAAACTGTGATTAGATTCTTTATACATTGTATTACTTATATGCGTTAAACAGTTCAATATTGCATATCCAATTCCACTTTTTTCAGTCTAAAATAAAATAAGATTGGAACAAAACTTATTACAACATAGTTACTCATATTTTTTTAAAATAAAGTTTTAAATTAGAAATGCTCTAAATTACATAACTAATAAACTACTACAAATAAAAATATAATAAAAACCTTTTAGACTATAACTGGTGCAAGATATAGTGCATCATTATAATATCTTTAATTCTATATTTAATGTTTAGAAGGAAAAATAAAATATAGTTGGATTGGATCTTAGTATACATTTTTTTTTTTTTTTTTTGTCATCAGGATCTTAGTATACATATAATAAAGATACTAGATTTTGACTCGAGTTTTTTTAGATTATAAAAAAGTTTTATATGAATTAATGTTTGGAGATTGTTTCTTTTTTTGGTCGGTAATGTTTTGAGATTGTTATACATTATTATTTCAGATTTTATCTGTACATTTTTATCTAACTATTTCATACGATTCAACAAATTGACGGACCTGAAAAATTAAATCCGAAACCAACCCGAAAATACATGTGCAGTTCGGGTCTGAGGCATGGGCAAAATACCTATTTAATATCTTTTTGGACCGCAAATGTCTGTTCCAGTTTGGGTCCTATCTGAGACTCGATCGGATACCCAAAGTACCTGGAATGATTTGTGTATATTAGGTATGTTTGGGTATTTCATATATGTTTTCGGCATTATAGATATTTTTAAGTTGCTCGTTCGGGTTTTTGGTTATAGTTTGGGTTTATGGGTAAAATTTCAATTTTAGAAAAATATATTTTGGGTTGGTAAAATTTTGGTTGTTTCGGTTCTCCGGATTAGGTTTACGGGTAAAATTTTTGATCTTTTGAGTATATGAATATTTTTCAGGTATTTGTTTGGATTTCAGGTATTTTTGTGTTTCAAGTCTTTTTTGTGTTTTGGGTACTTCGTGTTTTTTTTTGGATTCTAATACACAAACCAATCCGAACCTGTTATGTATTCAAAAATTAAATTTGTTTTACAGATATTTGAATTATGAGTCCGAACCAATCCGAAACCAGAAAGAACCGACCCTAACTTAACTATAGATTTTAAAATATTTAGTTATTTCAAACGTTTAGGATCCGAAGAACCCAAACCCGTAGATCCAAACATGAACCCTATGTTTCGAAACATTTTATCTCCTTTGATATAATGTAGAAATATTAAAGGATGTTGGTATAACTAAATTAACATATGAAACATCTGATATATTTTAAATCAAATTTTTGAAAGTCAAGAGTTTAAATTAAATGTTTTAAAAGTCAAGATATCTTGTACATTCGTGTGATTGAAATAATGTGGATTGCTAAAATGTAAAAAGATAACAATTGACGTTATAATAATTGTTGAAAATCGTTGGTTATTTATTAAAATGTAATAAATTTTAAGTTGTTTCTATAATAAAGGTATATTTGGTTTTATATTATAGGTTGCACTAAAAAATAAAAAAGTCCAAACAATCTAGATTTTTTTGGACTCCTTCTCTTTTTAATAGTGTTGATGCAACTTAGGATAAAGTAAGTTCAATAACCTGAGTTTATGTCGTGGGTTTAAAGTTAAAATTGTAATCAAACTAATTAAACTGAACCTGCTATCTCTTATAATCACAAATCAGTATAATACATATATTGAAGTAATTATCTAGTAAAACAAAGTTACAAAGGTACTTTTCCAAAGTTGACAAAGAGAGAAAAGAGCGTTTGAACATTTCATAAAGAATCAACACGCCAAAACTGCACTAACAACAGCATGAAATCGTGAATAAATTAATCAAAATGTCAATTAGTGGGATCTGTCGTAGGCACCGTCGTCACCCCACGATCGCTTCCGTCATGGCTTCCATTCATATCCAACGATCAGTACTTTTCTTCTAATTGCTAAAATAACAATATCATAAATCGAATATTACCAAGAAAGAAATCGAGTGACAATCAATACTGGTCAACACGACAAAACCAAAACCGACACGTAACTGCTAATTATCGTAGTATTCTTTTCCAATGATATTTTAAGATATTTAATCATTTTATTCAGTAACCTTCTGGAACAGTAGAACTTGAAAAAAAATCAATTAATTGATTGTGGATGGCTCATAACCAAGAGATTATAATTTGTACTCTTTCTATTTATATATGACAGTATAATCTCCTATATAAGGAACCTCTATGTTATGAATAAATATAGACTTTTCCATTACTTTATAACACGTTATCAGCACGAAACTCTAAATTCCTAAGCTAATACCCAAATCGAAAAACCCTAAAACTCCGACCGTGTCTCTTGTTCCCGCATCTGTTCCAGTTCGCGTCCCCGATCAGGTTCAGCCCAAGGCGTTCATGATCCTAGCTCAGACGTTCGCGACCGAGAGCAGCTCCAGCACGCGACCTCTTCCTCGTTCGCGACAGCATCAGACAGCTCGCGTCCGACGATCATGGCGTTCCCGATCAAGCAACAAAGGACGTCTGCGACCCGATAGAAGCGACTCGATCCATTCCAGCTCGTGTCCCGTTCGTGTCCAGCTCGCGGCTCAACTCCTTTGGTGGTCCGATTCAACAATCATCTAAGGTTAAAAGGTAATTCAAAACCTAAGAACCCATAATCGAACATGGATTGATTGATAAAGAATGAAACTCTCAAACCCTAATCTTTATGAATCAAAACCATAGGATAATAGATCAAAAATCCTAACTGAGTAAATCGAAGCTCTAAAAGTTCGATACC
>NC_027752.1:11080276-11080985 GCF_000695525.1 Brassica oleracea var. oleracea
ACCTGCATTCTCTACTGACCTAGACTATGCATAGATCAGTATGATATAGGCTAAAAGTCTGCGAAAATATACACTTTATGGCACGACCGGATTGGCCATCCTGGTCCAAACATGATGCAAAAGTTGATATTCAAAAGGCACACATTAAAAGATAAGAAGAGTTATCCCAAAGAATCTCACGTGTGTAGCATGTACATAAGGGAAACTCATTAGACCATCACAAGTAAAACGGCTACGAGCCCCTTTTTCATAATAAAGACTACATGTCTAGATAATACTGGTGAATACATGTCTCAAGCGTTTAAATGATTATGATATGTCCATGGGGGTAAGTGTGGACAATTCTGTGATACATGTCCATACCAAGAACGGCTTGGCCGAAATCTTTTAAAACGCAAATAGCTGATTGATAGACCATAACTTATGAGGTCAAAACTCCTATTCACAGCTTGGGGCCTTGGGCCATACGAAATTTACATGCACCTAAGTTAATACACATCAGACCATTTAGTGAGCATAGATATCCCCTATCACAATTATTAACGGGTCAAGAGCCAGACATACCCCATCATAAGACATTTGGATGTGTTGTCTATGTACTAATTGTTCCACCACAGAAAACTAAGATAAGACCTCAAAAGGAGGATGGAGATATATGTTGGATATGATTCTACCACAATAATAAAGTACTTTGAGCCAACTATGGGTG
>NC_027752.1:11081083-11081451 GCF_000695525.1 Brassica oleracea var. oleracea
AGAAAGAGTTTGAGATGAAAGATCTTGGAAAACAAAGTTTTGTTTTGTATTACAGCTTGAGTACATTATTAATGAAATCCTTGTGCATCAAATAGTATATACAGAAAAAGGTACTCAAGAGATTTAATATGGACCAGTCTCACCCATTATCTAGTACATGGGCGTGAGATCACTTGTTTTGGACACTGATCCATTCAGTCCAAAGGTGGACGATAAAGAAGTCCATTTAGTCCTTAGATGGACGATGCAGAAGTCTTGTTTTAGATACTGATTTGTTTGGTCTATAAGAAGGACGATGAAGAAGCCTTTGATTTTGATTTATTTTATACTAACCAGCTCAAAGAGGGGTTATTTGGTTTTGTTGATTT